>NC_035108.1:230385132-230686308 GCF_002204515.2 Aedes aegypti | reverse complement strand
TAGGCGTTAAGGTAGGATACAAAGTTTAAAATTGATCCCAGAGATAAACAGTGTTTTGTTTTGTCGATTTCGTGCGCTTTTTGAATAGCGTCTAAATCGTTGGTTTCAGCGATATAGTTCTATAGTACTATGAAAAATGTTTTCTAATCTTTTGCTTTATTTTTCTGCTAGGCTCAAGAACGCCACGGTTCTTCAGAAGATCGCATTTCACGGCTTGAAGCAAATGTAGAGGAAAAGAACGCCGAAATTATGCGTTTGAATCAAAGACTGAAAATGAATGAAGAGCACAATCAAAGGTTGTCTTCGACGGTTGATAAACTTTTATCAGAATCCAATGACCGGTTACAAGTTCATCTAAAAGAAAGAATGACAGCATTAGAAGAAAAAAATACACTTACTCAGGAGTTAGATAAGGCAAAGAAATACGCTGAAGAACTGAATCATGAAAAGTCTGAAATATTGAAAGAAATGTCGAAAAGCAGACTAGAAATGGACAATTTCAAAAGACAACTGTTGCAGCAGGTAAGTTGACCAATTAATTGTCTTCTACTCTTTTTATAGTTAGTTATTTGATCCGTATAGACTAAAATTTGCGCATTTAAAAAAAACATAAGTGACTGTTAGTAATTAATTTATGTGCGTATATGGAGCCTGTTTATAATTTTTAAATCTTTAATGATATTTGCATTCGGATTTATTTATTTTTTGGATTTGTCAATGTTTAATCTAGAAGCAGTTTTTAATGATTTCTAAGAATGGAACATACTTCAAGTACCTTTTTTTCATCTGACGTATCTACCAAAAAATAGTAAAAAATCATGGTTATTTGTTGTCACTACGATATTCTAGCTACAGTCGACTCTCCATAATTCGATATTCAAGGGACCATCGACTTATAGAATTATCGAGTTATAGAATATACCGACACAAAAAAATCAAAAAAATTAAGGCACAGATTTCTGTTTTCCAAATACATATAGGGAAAGTGTACCAGTTATGGCCATAAAGGTTCCCTATTTGGCCATATGTGAATTATTGACAATTTTCACGTTTTAAATCTATTTGAATGTTTTGACATCAAGATACATCTTAAATCTAACTTCTACAACACACAAACATTTTCAAAATTTAAGAGATTTGAAAAACATCAATTCACAAAACGACGTGGCTTACTATTTTGTTGTTTAGCACTTCACTGATAATTACATCGTTTGTTCTTGTGTTACAAATATTCTTCATGTGTCTAAATTACAGCAATTTTTTTTTGTTCAATAGAGGTTCCAGATTTGCAGAACTTTAGGGTGTCACTTAAACAGATTTCGAGTTATCACTGAACTGATAAATACAGTCGATATTCAATAAATTCCAAATAATACCCTACAGGAAAATTTCCGTATATTAAAAAAAACTTTCCAAAGCACAGTCGCAAAGACAAAAAAATAGCCTCATTATTTTTCTTATTATAACACGCGGGCCACTTCACATAAATATTCAAAATCCGTTCGCCGGCCGCAATTTGGTGATTACTGTTCTAGAACAAACATTGCTGCAAATAAATTAATTTATTCGAAATCAGCTGTAAAAAGTTCAGTTGTTTTTAAATAATTTGATTTAGTTTCCATTGAAACAGTTGGTAGGCTATTGGATCAATCTGATGAGAATGGAAGCATATATTAGTAACTAGTATAGTATCCATCCATCCAATGGAGCTCCGAAGCTATCATGGGAAAGAAAAGGTTTAATAAGATTGTTTTGCTTAGAAATTGCGTGACAATAATTTAGTTCTGTACAGTGTAATAAACTGAACTAAAATTTACGTTACGTTTACAACGGCTCATATGTGTAGTTTAATATGCTTACAGTAGGTAACTATCTAAGGCATGGAATTGCTCCACCTAATATGACACATGATCATTTGTAATGTAAAACTTTTCTGGATGTGCTATTATGGTGATGCGATTTCAGACTCTAGCAAGTAGTGTGCCGCGTTATAATATATGTAAATTAATATGTTATTTTCATTGTAGGAAATAGCCTTTAACATTCAGCAAACAGAAGCTTTAACCAGAAGCTTGTCTCCTACGAATGGAACAGAGGCAGACAACTTCTCCAGGAGCGGTTCCCATGCTAGTTTTGATGCCCTAAGTTTAAGAAGAAAGAAACAACTTTTAGAAGAGGAGCAGTTTAGTAGGTCGCTTACTGAACAGGACTGGGGTAAAATGCAACAAATAGCTGGAGCACAAACCTTTGATGGTAGTGCCGTCGATGGTGATGACACGGAAAGCTTATTTAGTACTGCCGATATTATGTCTCCAAGTGGTCACACAGACGCCCAAACACTTGCCCTGATGTTACAAGAACAGTTAGATGCTATAAATAATGAAATAAGGTAAGTTCAAATATTGTCTTATGATTTTTATAAACACAGCGCACTATTCACATATTAGCTGCGACGCCCGGGGCCCGAGAAAACAATAATTAATTATTATAAATAAATGTTGATCTTGATTTCTACCGGATACATAATACATCATCGTCAAACGGGGTGACTTGCAACACTTTTCAACTTTAATCAACCAAAACCATGATTTAAACTTCACATACAAATTTAAATTTCTTTTTGAACTTTCAATGGTCTACAGAATGAAATTCATAAAAAGTAACAAATATCCTCGTTCGGAATGACATCCCGGGTACAGGTGAATAACAAAATAATGGTAAAATAAGAACAAATTTTGCAATCATATCTAGTTTAACCAATATTATGTTATTAATATATGACATTAAATATCTCATCAATAGCAAAACATACTATCATAGCAAAATTTGTCATTGATATGTTATACTTGAAATTCATGCAATAACCAATCAATAACAAAATAAAATTAGTTATTTGTGCAAAAATACTAAAAACATTATATCTAAAGAATAACAAACATCGCCATCATAGTAAAATATGTCATTACTTTGATATTCGAAAACTTCAATATCAAATTTTGCCATAGTAGCTCATTTTACTATTTGTATCATATTCATTAACCCTCTCCCGCCCATGGTGTCTGTAGAGCATCAAAACTTCTAACCTTTATATCTAGAAAAATAACGAACAAAATTATATTGTTTTCACGTTACTTCATAATTACACATCTCCGCTTTCACTTCAATGCCTTATTTTCGGGATGCCAACACATTTAACATGTTTCTTTACGAAAAATATGTATGAAGGTATGGGTTTTACTGGTCGAAAAATAGTACATGGTTTCGAAGCCTGATATTACAAAGAGAATTGATTCCCATGGTAGCAATAAAAATATTTCCCAATAGATTTACTCTTTATTTGCTCTAACATATGTTCAGAAATGCTCAATTTAGTTTCGCCATCATTGAATTTGATGGAACTTGTATGGTGCACATATGCACCACTGGGCGCACGGCACACAAAAAAGCGTAATATCGAAATTGTTTTTATCAGCTCAGTTTACAAATTTTACTGAAAAATCGTCAAGAAATAAGACAACTTTACGAAAGCGGTGCAGAAAAAGATTTTATCGGATTTATGGATGAAGATTCTGATGCTTTGAATGGATATGACGAAGTTACTAATGAAGCAGCGAAAATCTATAAGCGTACTACGAAATCGATTAGATCCAGAAGTAAGTTCAAAATTAGAATCGTATTGTAAGCAGAATATATAGACTCTATATATTATAGAGCTATATTACAGATTCCGATATCGTACACTTTATCATTGTCCCGATCCCGAAGGAGATGAAACGGAAGTGGAGAATTTGGATATGAGTAATGATGAAGCTAAAGTAATCCAGTTTACGGTACTTCTACTGTCAGAAAACATCGAAGAATTGGATTATACTCATGTAACGATTTAGGTAAATGAAAAGATAAGAAACGACAATAACAAAAGCGCTTGAAGAAAGCTCATCTGAAAAAATACGTTGGAGCCATAAAGTACTCTAAATTCCTGGTGGTGCATCAGAGCACCACCTCATATTTGATTTTAAGTTACCTTGAACACTAATTCATAGTTCAAAAACAAGGTTTTGTTCTACGATTTTGCGCAAAAATGTACATTTCTATTTTTAATCATGAAAAAAAGTCATGGGCGGGATAGGGTTAAAGATTCAAAAAGCAAAAGTTTTTTTAGCAGGATAGTTAAAAGTTTACTTTTTAATCATACTAAATAAAAGTCAAAGAACTAAAATTACCGTTATTTTGATCTACTCGTGAATAGCTTATTTAGTTATTATTTTGTTATCAATATCAAAATAATAACATGTTTTGTTATTTACGATTGCCTATATTTTTGCTATTATTATGTTATTACAATGGCAAAATATGTTATGATTTAGTTTTTATGCCATACAAACTCAGTTATTATTTTTGTTAATTTATCTCTTATTTCAAACAAACAAAGAACTAATTTTGCTATTCAAACATTCTATTTTAACGGTAAATTTTGTTATTCTCCTCTACCCGGGTATTCTTTAGATATTTAATGTTTTTTAAGTATATTTGCACAAATAACCAATTTTACCATGATAGAATATTTTGTTATTGATTAGTTATTACATGACTTTCAAGTATAACATACCAAAGACAAATTTTGCTATGATTGCATGTTTTGCTATTGATGAGATATTTATTGTCATATATTTATAACATAATAATGGTTAAACTAGATATGATTGCAAAATTTGTTCTTATATTACCATTATTTTGTTATTCACCTCTACCCGAGTATACATAGTTTTTTTTAATTATTTTTGAAATTAGGTTGATTGGTTTAGTAGTATGCAATGGTAACATTAAGTGGCAAATGTCGTTTTGGTAAGTGGGCATTATAAATTTAAATTCAGTGTTTTTGATATATTTTGGGTATTTGTTAATTCAGTAGTATGAAAGACTTTCGGAGAAATGCGCATACAACTAAAATACCGTAAAATGGGGTGTTAAGGACTTGTGGGGTTTTAAGGGATTGAACTTCTCGATCAAGTTTGACAAATCACAAAAACGTTGAAAGTCGATATATCAGTCATTTGAAATGCTTTATTTGTTCGGAAGATTGTGAGCTGCATTATGTGATAGGAGGTGTGTATTGAAATAAAGTATTGTGGAATCTAGATATTATAAACGTTTTACAACATTTTTGTTCAAATTTTATAGGCTAAATACATTAAACTACAAAACTATGAAGCAATATTAAGAAAAATATGTGAGTAACTTAGAAGATCAGTATATTTAATTAGGATCATAACGCAAACAAAAACTTCTGAATATTTTATCTAGATTTCGACTTTTAATAATTTTTATGGAAAAAGACTCTTTTTGAAAACAAGTGGGGTGTTAAGGGATTATCTTTTCTACTTTTTCCAAGTTAATAAACTCATTCGATTTATGCCGCAATATATTCCAATATACTTTTGGCTTATTCCGTGAAGTAAAACTGGATTTTAAAAGTTAAGGGGTCTATTTTGTTTGTTACTTAATGTCACCAAAAATGTCTAATTTCTAAATTCAGTAAAACTGGTAGGAAAACCTTGATAACAACGCATTAAAGTAAATATGGGGTTTTTCTTGATACTACAGTCAACTCTCCCTAACTCGATATTGAAGGGACCATCCAACTAGGGAAGTATCGCGTTACAGAACACAACACCAGTAAAACTGCGATCCAAGGGACCATCGAGTTAGCCATGAAAACCAACTTTTACTATGGTTCTCTAACTTGATATCGAGATACGGAATATCGAGTAAGGGAGAGATTACAGTATTTTCAAAACTAGGTCGATCACACTGGTAAAACGTTTGGAAAGTTGAAATATTTTTTTTAATTGGAATTGAATTGGTTTTGAAGCTATTGATCCCTTTAATTGGTAATCCTATGAAGTTATAAATAAATAATAATATTTTGTCATTTCTGAGCTCTTTTTAAAAAACTTCGCGGCCTCGTCGGGCACTAAGCGCATTGTGTTATAGAGTATGCGTTAGATTTCCGCTCCATACTGGAACCCTTTTCTTCAGTATTTTTTCGACCATGCCACTGGATGTTACATGCAAATCTGATATTTAGAGTAGTGTTTGATTTACAGGCAAATTGGCAATTTCCCCTATTAAAACTAAAAGTTTATTGAAATTATCCTTATGGGATAGGTTATTCACAAAATTGCTCTGCATAGCTTATAGGATTCATAAACTGCAAATGTATAGGTTATTATCCTGTTGCATATAAGTATAAAAATCATTTCAATACAATTTTAGGATGTATTGATAGTTCCCAAAAATGAATAATATTTATGAAAAATTTAGCAGTTCAAATAAAACGGTTTGTGTTTGCAGGAGTTCCAAGTTCAATAATATTGATGTATTATCTGTTTAAGGTTGAACATAACCTATGAAATTGAATGAAAGCATCAAAGTTATTGACCAAAAGGATTATGTTTTGTTGTTGACAAAATATGGTTTTATTTACGAAACTCAAATTCCTTAACGCCCCATTTTGCATTTCCGTCAAAAATCACACATTTTCATGATTATCTCAGAAATTTATCAAAGGATCCTCACAATTGTATATGGCTTTTGATATACACGACAAAAGAATGGTAGGGCTGTCCTTTGTTTAATTATTGACATACTAGAAGTTCCTTATAATTCGAGTTGAATTTTTTTTTTCATCCCTTAACACCCCATTTTACGGTATATTAAGTACCGTCAAACGGGATGACTTGCAATACTTTTCAACTTCAATCAACCAAAACCATGATCTTAACGTCATTGTAGCACCGTTAACCCAAACATGTGTAAGGGATGGTACACAAATTATGTCACGCTAAATTTCAACATTTTTTACCGTCCTCCAACCTTGTCACGCTTTTCGTATGAGTCCTCCAAAAATTTTGACTTTTCACGTGATCAACCTCCCCTGTAACGCGACATAAATTATGCATGAACCCGAAAGTGTAATTCCAAACATGTGTAAAGTGACGCCGGTTCATTTGTACCTCGATTGCAACCAATCAGTGTTTGGATTTTGATCCGAATAAGCCGATCGAACCATATTCGGAGAGTGTAACAGTTCGCGAACCATAACAGTTCGTGGCACATCACATTCGGAGAGCCCTATGAATGTAAACATTCACTCTCTCGTTTGGTACGTGGTACAGGAGCGTTCAAGAGCAGCAACTCTCACAGACTGCAACAGTATCGAGCCATTCGGGTGATTTATGTTTTGCTTAAATTTGGTAATAACTTTCATATTTTCTGGTAATGCAGCCTTTAACAACCTAATTATAATCTATTGGTTCATCAAACACCCCTTTGGTTGTAAACATAGCACAGAAAATGGAAAATATTCGCCTCTGTTTCTTGATCAGAATGAGAGTGTGTCAGTGAATGTTACAAGTGGTGACACACACTAATCGGCGCAAAACAGTTGGTGGGGTGTGTCTGTCTTGTTTTCGTTCATGGCTTGTTACCTTCCACGAATGATAAATCTCATGCGTGTTGTATGAATGCAGGCGAATAAATGGGATGAAATTATGGCTCGTGTGTCAATGATCGTTAAAATTTCCAAAGCCTGCAACCAATTTTTGTATAAATCTTCAATTGCATCCGAGGTTCAGAACGATTGCACAAAACAGAGAGACAGAAAATAGTTTACAGGTTTACTAATTTTACTTATCGTGTCTTGTTGTATGATATAGTTAATTCCTTTGTTTTTTTTTCATAAAGTTACCGTTCAATGTTACCTAAAATAGTAATCTTAGTTGATCTGCTGTTGCACATTTTTTTTTCAATTCTTTATTTGTATCGTTCCAAACACATTCATTTCTTATATCTAGGTGTTCTGTGTTAGACAACACTATCATCCTTATTTGGTAAAACACAATTAAGCTTTTTTTTACATTTTGTTAACAACATATTATATTTCATTTGCCGTTTGTTCCGTTTGACATTTGTTTCGACATTGGATATTCTATGTAACTCATTGGTACTATACCAAAATTTTATTTTGAATCCTCTGCAGAGCTAAACAGCTAGCCCATATTAGTACAGCATACAACATGGCTGGCCTAAAAATCTTTTCGAAGATCAGAAGCTTGTTCTTAAGACAAAGTTTTGATTTTCTATTAATAAGTGGATAAAGACATTTTAAATATTGGTTACATTTGGCTTGTATGCCCTCAATGTGAATTTGAAAGTTATTTTTTTATCTAGCATGAACCCTAGATACTTAACTTCATCTGACCAATTTATTGGAACCCCTCTCATCGTGACAACATGTCTACTTGAAGGTTTCAAATAAAGTGCTTTTGGTTTATGTGGGAATATTATAAGTTGAGTTTTGGAAGCATTAGGAGAAATCTTACATTTATGCAAGTATAAAGAAAAAATATCCAAACTTTTTTGCAATCGACTACAGATTGCATGCAGGTTTCGTCCTTTGGCGGAGGGAGAGGTCTGTGTCATCGGTAAATAAAGATTTTTTACATCCCTGAGGTAACTCAGGTAAGTCAGATGTAAAAATATTGGTCCCAAAATGCTTCCTTAAGAAACAGCAGCTCTTACAGAAAGTCTTTCAGACTTGAAGCTCCGACAATTAACCTGAAGTGTACGATTTGACAGATAACATTGGATGATTCTAAGAATGTATGTTGGAAAACACAAGTTTTTTTTTAATTTTACAATCGTGTCTTCATGCCATACACTGTCGAATGCTTTTTCTGTGTCTAGAAGAGCAAGATCAGTAGAATAGCTTTCAGATTTGTTGGAACGGATCAAATTTGTTACACGTAAAAGTTGATGAGTGGTTCCATGGCGGAATCCGAACTATTCATTGGGGAAATTGATTTTTTGTTTATGTGAATCATCATTCTGTTCAAAATGACCTTTTCAAAAAGTTTACTTCTGGAGGAAAGCAAACTGATTGGACTTTAGCTAGGAGCTTAGCATTTTTCCATTTGTCAAGAAAATATTCCAACTGAAAACATTTGTTAAATATATCAACTAAGCATAATAAGCTACTTTCTGGAAGTTTCTTGATGAGGATGTAAAAAATGTCATCATCACCCAGGGGCTTTCAAATTTTTTATTATAGTTCTCACTTGTTCCAAATCAGTCTCCAAGGAATTTTAGAAAGCGTTCTCTTGATTCAGAATGTACATAAAACATTTATTCAAGCTTCAAGGGTCCTGAAGTTTGTACCATGAAGTTCGATAAATGATCGTAGAAATTTATCCGCGTGGATTTCAACAGTTCTCTGTCTGTCCGCTTTGTGCCATTATTTGCACCCAATTTTAAACCTAAGTTTGAACCGAAGTACAAATGTACCGGGTTTGGCGTGGTATACTGGTACATTGACGAAGCGCGTTCGCGGTTCAACACAAGTTGCAAGGTTCAAACCAAAGGGGCTGTCCATTAATTACGTAAGTGTTAATGGGGGGAGGGGATCTGAGATTTCTTAGGCGCCATACAATTTATTTTTAATTTTCGTACAAAAAATCTTACCATGAGGAGAGGGGGGGTTGAAAATCCCTGAAAATTATCGTACGTAATTAATGGACCGCCCCAAAGTTGAACTTCTTTTTTGTTCATGGGAAGACTGCTACCTAGATTTTGAGTTGGCCTGAGCATCGGCTAGCAGCCTAACTACAAGGGATAGCCAGAATGATTGAGATAGGTAACATTTTACCGAAATTCAAATGCTTACGGCTTTTCGAAAAATGGATGAAATTTGCATTCAGAAGCATTCGACGGCAGATTTGGTCTAGTTGCTTGGTCATGCATATTGGTCACCGAACACCGGAGTTGTTCCAGATTTTCCAAGGCCATGTCCAAATCACATGTTGTCTGTTGTTTGTAATTTTGTGCGGTGTGAAGTTGTAACTAGATCAATTTGACAATTTAATGCAGCCGGACGCATTAAGTTTCGTAGGACATCATGCGGAATATGGTCTTTTCTTTAATCTGGTTCCAGAAAATATTATCAGTCATGTTTGTATTTCCAATCATGTACATATTATCCGAAATCAACCAACAATGTAACGATACCCGGTACTATATCCCACTTAGCCACACGATCACAAACCAAAAGTAGGAAGGCGGCATCCACAAATTACGTAACGCTCTAGGGGAAGGGGGAGTAGGCTCAAGCGTTACGGTTCATACAAAAATATGAAAATTTTCATACAAAAAGCATTACGGAGAGGATCAAAAATTTCCAATTTTAGCGTTAAGTAATCAATGAACGCTTCCGAATACATTTTTAAACAAAAAAAATAGACGCTCAATTTTATGTTATTATGTTATATTTTTCACTCTATTTCCAGGTTGATTCAAGAGGAAAAACAATCAACCGAGGCTCGTGCCGAGGAGCTGGAATCTCGTGTTGGAAGCCTTGAACATATGAACTTACTAGCGAGAGGAAGATCAATGGAAAGGCAAAGTCCACCGTTGAGCGGTAGAAGCACTCCAAATAGTCCAAATCGTGACTACCTCCACAAATATCACACAGTAAGTTTTATCATCAATGTATATCTATAAAAATGAACGACAAACGTTTGTGAGCGCATAGCTTCAGAACGGCTCATCCTATTTGTACCGGGTCTATTTGGTATGGTTAGTTTTCACGCAAAGATTTTTTAACATTAGCATGGATTACCGCTTCGTAATTGTACTCCGTGATTGACCAAAACAAAAATAAACGCTCAAAACCAGAAAATATATTCGGCAATCAGATTTTCCATTGATTTTTGTGCTTTTTATTTGATTTGATTGACTTTTTTCCACATTTTTTTTGGTTGCCAAAACCAAATTATTGCACACTTCGAAAACACTCGCATCCTGTTATTGCACACTTAGAGCTCAATTATTGCTCACATTTTTTTTATTTTGCTTTTTGCGTGGAGTTGACTCGCTAGTGTAGAGTGTTCTGGTCAGATGACGGCGTGATATAACATTCCAATCATTAAATTTAACGAATTACGCCGAGTTTGCATGATGATTCGATGAAATAATGTTTTTATCAAAGCAAAAGCCAATAGGAGTACAAAACTGCATTTTGTTCTGTCAGTTTTGTTTTGCTAAATTCAAACTGTCCGAGCATCGAGGCTGTCCGGTCATAGAGGACTTCCCCCTATATTCTGTAACAATAGACATTGTATATCTCGCGGCCCATAGCCAATACAGTCAACTTATGTTCATTGCACTAAACCTGTAGCCCACTTAGTGAAAGACTCTCACTAATCGGGCCACCAATTAAAACATAGCCCACTTAATGATAGTGCAACGAAATAAAATCGACTGTAAATTACACTACAGCACAGCTGCTGGCGGCGCGGCTTTAATATTTGCAAAGAAAAACTAAGTTTATCTAATAACTTCACCGCATTATGAAACCATAACATAAATCTCCATTTTCGTTGAAAAAAGATTTGACTTCAATAGAAGCCATTTTATTGCGGGAAATATTTGGCTCATGGCATAACAATTTGGGTGCTACTTAAATTGCGCTGTGCACGATAGTTCAATATCGCTTTAAGTACATGATTTTGAACTTTTTAATTAGAATCAAACTGCTGCTAGCAGGAATGAAGTATTCATTAGTGTTTAGCATTAATATTAGGGTTTCAATTCATTACATCAGTGTAATATTTCCGGAATATTGGCAAGTGTGCAATAATTGGGTGGTGTGTAATAATTGGCAATTTACCCTAATTGTTCTTCACTATGTTCTACTTAATCTCACACATTCATTTTATTTCATTTGGGGCCAAAAGGCGGAAGCCTAAAAGGCGATAACTCATTAGGCAAACTATCAGAATGCGGAATTACAAAAGGTCGAAGACAGAAAAAAAACACATTGCCAAAATTACCAGAAGGCGTAAATACCAGAAGATAGAAAGTACCGAAAGGCAGAAAATAAACCAGGGGGAACTTGCTAGATTCGAGTGGCAATTTCATAATAATAAGGTGGGGGTTATCCCGAACGGCCTTGGAACGCGGTTTTATCCCCCTAAGACCCCCAACTACCCTATTACTCTTCCTCCGAAACATACATGGGGGGCACGTCTGAACCACACGATTATAAAAATAGAATGTATATCGGATCTTTCTCGCTAAAGATCATTATTTGGTCTATATCTTCATAATCAGAAGGTTTTAAAATATGTTATTGGTGATTTTTTCCACACATTTTGTATAAGCTAAAATGCGTCGAAAAACGTGTTCTTCATGGGTTTAGTATAAAAAAATAACTAAAAAGTGCAAAAAATCAAAATTTCCGATGGATTATTTTAAAACTTTTCAATTATGAAAATATAACCCAAATACTGAACTCTAGCGAAAAAAATTCCGATGTGGACCAGAAATTGGAGAAACGGGGGTCAACGAAAGCTTTACACTGCTTGTATGGGGTATACAAAAATGCATGACTAGACATGACATCGTATTTTTGGAATCCTCAATAATAATTAATCCGATCTTTTCTGTCTTTCGGTACTTTCCGCTGTTTTGGTTTTCTGCATGCTTGTGTTTTCCGCCTTTCAGCTTATTCTGCCTTCTGGTAATTCTGCCTCTCGTTCTTTTCCGCCTTATGGTATTCTGGGTTCAGACTATCTATTTTCTGGTCAGTGCTGTTAAAGGTCAACATTTTGGAAAAATTAAAATGTTCATAGCACCCTCGCATACAAAACATCGCATTAGCAAATTTTGGCAACCGATAGTAATTCGGAAAGGGTCACCGGGAAAAACAACCGGGAAAACTAGGAACGATGATATTGGCAATATTCAAATGTCAAAGTCACGTGATATTAACATTTAACAGCCCTGCTTCTGGTAACTCCGCCTTGTTGTTTTCGGCCTTTCACCCTATCACTGCTCACTCAGCCACACTACCCGTTTAAACATTCTGTATTGTTTTTAATTAAAAAAAATACTATATTGTATCTTATAAATGGTCAACTGACATCTGATGTTTTCATACAATTGTACGTTTGAGAAAAATCTGGTACTTGAGGCCAGTGTTGAAAAACTCGTGCTTGCAAGTGAAAAAAATACTCACTCTTGTACTCGTTTGCGAGTAATACACTGTGAGTTATTCGGGGCCTTCCTTAGCCGAGTGGAAACAGCAAAGCCATGCTGAAGATGCCTGGATTCGATTCCCGGTCGCTCCAGGATCTTTTCGTAATGGAAATTTCCTTGTTTCCTGTCACACGATATACGAATGCTAAAATGGTAACTTTGGCAAAGAAAGCTCTCAGTTAATAACTGTGGAAGTGCGCATAATAATACTACGCTGAGAAGCAGGATCTGTCCCAGTGAGGACGTAATGCCAAGAAGAAGAA
Organism: Aedes aegypti; assembly: GCF_002204515.2. NCBI lineage: Eukaryota > Metazoa > Arthropoda > Insecta > Diptera > Culicidae > Aedes > Aedes aegypti. The sequence goes on along the minus strand of NC_035108.1, from coordinate 230,672,950 downwards.
GTGAGTTACTCATCATTCACGCGAGAGTATAACGTTTTCTCCAGACCAAATAGACAAAAGAGCCACAACACTGATTTTTAGAACATTTTTTGCACATTATCCACACATTGCATTCTCTGACCATCACTACCCTTTCTTTGCCTGCCCTACACGCTGTGAACTAGACTATGGAAATGCATACAGTTGTGTTTAGAATTATAGTAGTGAAGCCGATTTTCATACAAAATGCTCAACTTTGGCATGCTGTAACTTTGTTTCCATATGAGCAATCGGCATGAGATTTTGGCAGTGAACTACAAATATAGGGTAGGTGTACCAGTTATGGCCATAGTGGTTCGCTATTTCGCCATACGTGTTAACTTGAATTTCTTCACATTTTGAAAAGTTTTGTGTGATTTAGCAGTAAGATAAAGGATGTATCTAGACGTTAAAACTTTCAAGAATATAAAAAATGTGAAAGTTATCGAAATTTCACATATGGCCAAATAGGGAACCACTATGGTCATAACTGGTACACTTTCCCTACTCAATTTTATTAGCACAAGATTTGAAAATTTTCACACTACCAGCTAAAAAGTTAAGTACCAGGTAAAATCGCTCAAAATAATAGTAGTTTTAATAATTTATATATCTGCTGTATTTTGAGTTTTTGAATTTTTCTTTATTCATCGTTTCAACCATTCACACCCAAGCTATGGATGTATAAACAAGCCAATTTTTTACAGAATTGTTGCTGAACAAAAATTTACAAAAAAAAACTACTATTAATTTGAGCGATTTCACCTGGTGCTTAACTTTTTAGCCGGTAGTGTGAAAAATTTCAAATCTTATAATAATGAAATTGAGTATATTTGTAGTTCACTGTCAAAATTTCATGCCGATAGCTCATATGGAAACAAAGTTACAGCATGCCAAAGTTGAGCATTTTGTATGAAAATCGGCTTTCACTACTATTATTCTGAACACAACTCACATTTTGCCTTATGAAAGGTGGAACAGTTAATGCAATACGAACGCCTTATGTATCGTTTTAGCATCAACTCACATCAGGCGTCGATAGGCGCGTGGTGTACGCACGGGCCTAACGATCGCAAGGTCCTTGGTTCGATTCAGGTTGCCGCGAAAACCTTTTTTTGTTTTCAAAGTTTGGGTTTATAAGGCAAAGCTATGAACTTCAACCCGATTTATTGTGGCGAATTTTCATAAGTGGTTCCTATGTATTTCGATAGTCCATTTGCCTGAGTGCAGTCTGCCTAGTCCTGGCTCTATGCTTCTTCTTCCCTCGTCTAGACAGAAAGAATCTGCCGTCTCAACCCCATCATGCTTTTGAAGCTACTCACGCTCTTCCTTTGATAACGGTGATATCTACCAAGGGCTTCCAGCCCTTCGCCGTACTGAAGGTCCTTTCCCAGTCGGTCGCTTGGCCGCGATTGCTTCGCACTGCTTCTTTCGCCAGCCATGCTTTCGGCAGAGCGACCGGTACCGCGGTCCGCTGAGGGCTTTGTTTAGTGGCGCGTCTTGTCGTCCGGCGGGCCGACTTGTTCCTTCGTCGGATCCTACGTTGTCCCCGCTCCGTAGCAATACGATATCGGCTCGCACCGGGGTGATCCATGTAGCCCAGTGATTGGCTTACCGTGATGACACCAAGAAAAGGAAATTAGAAAAAAAAAACTGCTTTTGACAGACCCGTGTAGTTTTTAGCAGATACCGGTTTTCCGGATGCTTGCGTTGCACCTAGTGCGGCTGATGGCCTGTGTCGGCTGTTTTTCCTGTTCGAAGAATGCTTTGCGTCTTTGATTCCGTCGGCAGTCTGGTGGTTTTTTTTGATTACGATAGGCTTGGCCAATCCTTAGTAGTCCTTCGCACGGACCAAGACTCACGTGCCTTGACACTCCCTCCGATGCAATGGCGTCTTTTCAGCTCACGACAATCGTATTCCGCGGAACTTCCCTGGATCAGCGAAGCAGGCGCAATGGATTCACCGTAACCCTGTTATTTGCACCGCGGTACACCGCTTTCCTGAGCTGAAAAGGCTGGGTTCTTCGGTTTCTTCGGAAGCACTTTTGTTTTTATTACAGTGGCATTATTTCTGACAAAGGTCAAATTTACCGTAAAGGACGTGTGCAATGAATGGCTTAAGTGTGAATTGTGCTTAAATTTACTCTCGTGTAGCTTACATTCAAAATGAACTTTACATATAACTCACTCACGTAAAGCGTAATACTCGCAGTGAGTATGACGGCATTACTCTTGGCGGGTGATTGAGCAAGCTACTCTTTGTGAGTATGGAGAGTGACCAATTCCCGACGCAAAATAAAATTGTACTTTAGTTTGTAGTAATTCATTGTGTTAACAGCGGCCGTCTATATTGCATTTTTTTTATTATGGATGTTTAAAAATTACTGAATTCAGAATTATTTTTGAAACATGGAACAACAATTTAAATCTGCGATATTTCGTTTGTGTTCAAATTCATTTATGCTCGATTGGTTGCTAATTTCTGACGGTTCAATTGGCGGCTCACTCCTTTTCGCATTTCCCTTATTCAGACTCGCTATACTGCCCATACTCGCATAACAGTCCCATTTGATTTTTCGTTACTTTTGAGTTAGCTTCATGAATAGTATTCATTTTTAGTGTACTTTCTAAAATAAAACTCCAAATTGTATCTTTGTATGGACAAAATGTGAAAAAAATACCAAACCATGTGCGTCCCATATTGAAAGTACCCGCAAAACAGTCCCATTCGATGATTATGAAGAAATTCAGCTAAACCTATTCCTGTGATGAATTCTGAAAGCTTGCATTGCGATTTTCCTTATAGAAACAAATCAACAAATCAGGAAAGCACAAATCAACTATAATCGAGAAAAACTCTTATTTTTGTTTTAAAAAGGTTTTACTATAACGACTTCTTCTGTTTTTCGATTAATACTAACACCACATCAGGCTAGCTGCCTGTAAACTAAAATAAAGCAAAATAGTTTTCCTGAGACTATTCTTCTGCTCCATTCACACTCTTCCTGCGGCCAATCATTATCAGATTCTCCGGCAGGCTGAAGTCCAACAGCGAGATGCGAGAAGCTTGTTTTGCCGCCTCAAGATTGCGCACATCGTCGCTAGTGTTATATGGTCAAACTAAGTGTTTTCAGCACTTGCCTGTCGAGAAACAGGAAAGCTCCTGACACCCATCAGGATTATCTATATCTTGAGAACCACCATTCGTCTTCATCAAGTGGACCAAAACGTGTTCTATTCACCTTTCTTTGATAGTTTTCAAATCCTTCACCCGTCACGTGCTGTGATTTCAGCAAGCTTTCCATATGGTCGACCGAAACGGTTAATTTGAATTCCGGAAATCTTCATCATTTTCTCAATTAAATATCATCACTGTACAGCTTAAGAACTTCAAGGGACATTATTACTATTTAAATATAGTTGATAACTGAAAGCTGAAAGAAAAGTACATTGCAATCGATCGTAAATTTGAACAAAAATGTGTCAAGATGCACGATAACAAAGTAAGCGAATTCCCAGTAATGGGACTGGTATGCGGGTATTCAAGCGTTTAGCGAGAGAAATACTCGGATAACGAGTCCCATCTGCAATAACCCTAATTTGGATAGCAAAAAACAACCAGTTTTACTAAATTTAAATTATTTACGGTTTTTGCACATTGCAATGATAGTATATTGAGCAATACCACCGGCATTTACTACTTCCAGCAGCGGAAGAACGAAAATGGAGGGTTTTATGTTTAGAGGCGTTTTTCTGGACATCGTGATTTTCCTAATGGGACTGTATTGCGAGTATGGGCAGTATATGTATTGCGCATTTCTTCCACCACTGGACTATCGCAGAAATTTTTACAAGTGCGGAAACGCTAATAAAAGTGCGCAATTGCATCAAATCGGGTAGGTGTCTTTGGGGGACTTATTCTTCGTAAATCAAAGAATAAGTGCTCTGAAGACACCAACAGGATTCAATGCAATCCCGCACTTTTATTCACACTTTCGTACTTATGAGGCCGCACTTCGCAGTCCAGTAGTGAAAGAAATACACACTAACATTCGCATTTTTAAGATTTTGATGTAATCTGGCTTTTAGTTTTCAAACTATACATATTTTCAGCAAACTTAATGTAATCTGCAAATTTATCCTAGAAAACTCGAAAAAATACTAAATGGGCTTCGTGGCTGTTACGCATGGTCCATCGAAGTTAATAAAGTTGAAGTTATTAGAAAAATCAACCCACGCGTTTTAGTGCAATTCAAATCCAATCCGGTGAAAACCCAAATCCCTTGAGCTACCGTCGAAACATTTTGGTCCATCCGAACCGGATTTTGTGAGTGGTTTTCCCGGATGTTGTGTCTGGAAGTTGTTTCTGTCTGTTGTGTTGCTGTGAAAAAAGCACCAAGTGCACAAATGCGGTCCGTGACCGAAAGACACAAGACGATTATGTCCGTAGCATAGTGCGTGTTTAAAAAAACCAACCAATTTCAAAGCTCTAAGCATCATTCTCTTCAAAATTAAATTTATGAAAAGTTTGTAGAACATCAAGTTTGTCTTAGTTGAAAGTAGTTTTCTCCAAATTATTCCTCTTTTTACTAAACCAATTTTTTTTTTGACCGTAACTTCATGAACACTTAATCGATTTCAAACCTTTTTATATGATTTTGAACCAAATTTAGTTGTTTTTAAACCATAGGTACAACAAATCAACTTAAAAATAATTTGGAATTAGTTATTTTACAAACACTGCCCAAAAACATGAATTTTCAATGGAAAACACATTTATCAGTTAGACGTTAATACATAAGCTAGCGTCCATTTATTACGTAACGCTAAAATTGAAAATTATAGAACGAAGCCACACCTCAAATTTTCAAGAGCATAAGACTTGCGGACTACCGCAGGATAGCAGGGTTTAATGTAGGAGCTTTTCGTGTGTAGACTGTTTGCGCGCCTAGACTGAAAGCTTGCTAGCGTGTAAGAAGAGGTGAAAGTTGATTCAAGAATAAAGGCAACTGAATGAAAGGCATGAATGAACAGGAAACATTCCACTATATGGCTTCGCGGAGTAATGTTCTCGCGAAGAAATCGAATTTGAAGTTATTAGAAAAACCAACCCACGTATTTTAGTGCTATTTAAATCCAATCCGGAGAAAACCCAAATCCCCTGAGATACCGTCGAAACACTGTCCAAAGCTTGCTTTTATCAATTTTAGCAAAATAGAATGTTCAAAACAAGAACAATAACTTCTCGCGTTGAGTATCATACATGCGTATTTGCAGTGATCGATTTCTCTTCGTCGATTTTCTCTTTGGATCAGTACACGAAATTCAATCGATTTTCGTAACATTTCGTGTTGTAGTACGATTAAGGACGGTGTATATTTTCTACTGAATCGAAAATAGGAGTTGAAAATAGTCGCTCGGTGCAGTAATAAGCTAAGAGAAATCGATCACTGATCTGGCGAGATTTGAGTTTTGGAAGGTTACCAACTAAATAAGTTATGATTTGAATATTGATTGTTTCTTTTAAAATCTAAATCAATTATCAAAGTGATAATGCTAAAACGATGCTCGGAAAACGATTTCCAAGTTTGATTGAAGAACTAATAATAATTAATCCAACCTATTTAACTTAAGAGCAGATATGCCTATTGCAGTTCGAAGAAAAAGTGGTGTGATCTAATCAGTCCATCGATTGTGTAGCTACGAGAGCGAGCGATGGGACCAGACCCACATTCGTTTAACTTGCAATTCGTAATTTCACGATTCCGGTTAGTCGTGATTATATCATGAATCGCATCACTAACCAAAGGTGATTCCTAGATCCTTACCTTATCCCACTAAATTAATATTCTTTCCTTGACAACTGTGGAGATGCAGAGGTATAATCGATCTCTAGTAACAATGGTTGTCTAACTGACATTCCTTCATTTTCCAGATGACCGTATTGGGCCGTATTTTGAACTCTAGATTTATGCACTTTAAGAATGGTTAGATAATAGCATGTCCCATTGATTAAATCTCTGTGCAACTTCGATTGTTCTGATCAATTAAGAAGTGCAACCACGAAGCGGTCACCATGCTAACACACATACACACTCTGAAAAACTTGGTATACAAAGGTACTTTCTTAACAAGGGAACAAACGAATAGAACCCAACCAAACTAGATATTTTAATAAAGAGTAGTGTTCGCGATAGGTAGCCACTTTAACAATCATATATATGATATCTCATTGGATCCAATACTTCAACTCTAAGATGCTGGCGTGTTGTATTGGCTTTCAGGACGTTGTTTATTTGTTTACACCAACAGACGTTGCTTAGTTGTACAATGTCAACATTTTTCAACTTCACAGGCTCCAGCCTCCATGTCACCCGCTCATTTACATCAATATGCTGTTTCTATGAACCAAGGACAACTATCTGAATCACTCCCATCTAGTCAGGTATGTTCTATCTCTCAATCAATAAAAAAATACTACAAACATACATCGCAATGCATTTTTCTAATCAAATTGTATGAGAATCGACAATGACATTGCTGGCAGTGTAAATATGTGATCGTCAAAACATTAAACCATTGCATGAACTATGTAAACATTTTTGTTTTATGGATAAGACGCCACTTATTGAGCTCATTATACTCCTAATAGCCCTAACGGTGGCCTTCCTTAGCCGAGTGGTTAGAATCCGCGGCTACAAAGCAAAGCCATGCTGATGGTGTCTGAGTGCGATTCCCGATCGGTCCAGGATCTTCTCTTAATGGAAACTTCCTTGGGCTCAGAGCAGTGATTCCCAAAGTGGGCGAATTCGCCCTATGAGGGGCGATTTCCAGCTTCAGGGGGGCAATAATTTGTAATTCTGAATTTGGGGGGCGAAAATTTTAGTATTATGGAAATTGGAAATTCATTACAGGCAAAACTCGGCTTGATCAATAACAAAATATTGGTATTCATTGTTTCCACTTCTAAAACACAAAAATGGAACTAATAGTTTTCCCTACCGATAACGGTGATCTCAATGATTTGTGATTACAAATATCATTGGAAGCATTGTTGAAGTAAAAAAAGTAAAAAAATATGTAAGAATTCATTACAATCGTCACATTTAGCTTTTTTTCACAAGCTAATCTATGCAATTCTCGATTTTTCAATTTCAACCGGAACTCAGCTAACAAAATGCTTTCATTACGAAGGCCACGAAGCACGATTCACTGATACTGGGCTTCTATTTTCTGAGATCTTATGAAACTTCTTTACTCGATTGTGCAAATCTCGATTTAAATTAGCCGAGACTGAGCATCCTATACAAAGAGCGATTGTCTTTTTAATACTCTATAAAAATATCTGAATGTTGTCGGAAAAATTCTTTCAAAACCACAAAAAAAAATGTTTTCGTAATTTTTCAAGAAAATAAAATAGTAAAGTGTTACCTTTAATATTTTTTCGTTAATGGCTTTTCACGACGAGTTCACCACTCAAATAGGAGTGAAAACCTTTTCTGGATATTTACAAATATTTTTGCTCTCAAAGCTCTGGATTGGAAAAAAATGTGTTCTCAGAAGTATCCAATGTTTCTTAATCTTATGTGACATATTAAGATATAACAGATAAGAGAACATTAATCCACGTTTAACGAACCAAATTTGATTAGATTTGTAAAGCAGGGAGTGGAACATCATTCTATCGATAATCGCAGTTTAGTGAAACCCCTAAATCACATAGGATTTTCGCTAACGTATTTCGAATCGATTTGGTTGATAAGTAAATTATCATGCACGGGAAAAAAATCTGTGGTAAAAAATACTATTGTAGCTGACTACGCCCATTCTTGAAACTACCATGGAATTTCAGACCAATTTACCATGTTTACGGTACAGCCCACCACATTACTGGTACATTTGACAGAAATAATTTACAACAATCTGATTTCGACAACAGACATGGTAAAATCAAGCGCATTTCTGGTCTGCTGAAAATTGCCGGTGCGATCGCTTAAGTTAACCCCCTAAAATGGTAGTTTTTACCGCACAATTTTTTTGCGTGTGGAAGCTTATGAATGTAATAGTTTTGCCATGACTCTTAAATACTTAAATTAAACCAGTCAACTTCCCATTTTGACCAATTTACGGGACACTTATGCTAAGATATTGATCAAAGCTTCAACATAGTATAGTGTTTAGTTTTAAATTTTCATTTGGTCTCAAGGGAGCGAAAGCCAAAAAAAAAAGTTTGAGAAACACTGGCTTAGAGTATCATCGTACTTGCCACACGATATACGAATGCGAAAATGGCAGTTTTGGCAAAGAAAGCTCTCAGTGGAACTTAAACTGTGGAAGTGCTCATTGAACACTATGCTGAAAAGCAGGCTCTGTCCCAGTGATAACGTTATTCCCAGAGTAAGAAGAAGAAAAATCCCTAGCGGTGATATTGTTAATCTTTGCGAAATAAATAAAAATTACTACAAAACTTAGAAATGTTTGTCGATTCTGATATAATCAAAGGAAAGAAAATGTAATCATAAAAACACATCAACAATGAAGCCATCACTACTCGGAACAAATGTATTATTTTAATAATATCAATGAAATAATTTAAATCATGGAAGTTTCTAATAGTATAATGTATTTAATTTGTTCTTCTAGGTACAGTTATCACATCTTTCATCGGAAAAATCACTTGAAGATTTTCACAGTGGGAAAGAAATGACAATACCATGCGCCGATGCAGCATCTAGTGGTGCAGCATCTCCGCTTACCGCACGCTCAATGCGGTTAGAACGCTTTGCACTTGCATTAGCCCATAGTCAAGAGGAACTTAGAAGGTAAATGATGTAACGTCTATAGTCCCAAAAAAATAGACTCAGTATTTACCATATTTTTGTGCTGCCAGACGATCTTCAGGAAAATCAAGATTCCCGAGAATAGATCATTATCTTTTCAATGATCAGGAACATGTTTATAAAAATATGCAATTGAATATGAAACTCTTGCAATCTCGGATTAATATGATAAGGGAAGTCACACAACAAATAGACCATATTGCAACACGCCCTAAGTCTATCCTGAAGTTGAAAAAACGGCGTGTCATGTATCCAAAACCATATTTATCGATCCAACGATGTATACTACCATGTACACAAAATCGTATTATTAATGACAGTTTAAAAAAAAGTATTCCAATTATTTCCAACATGCCGTGGATTAATTCTAATACTTCAGCGATAGTTATAAACACTTCTCCTTTTGCTTTGACAGATCGCCGTTTTGGAATTTTACACCATGAACATTCGTCAAAGTCATATTTATAACAAAATAAATTATTTTTCTTTTTCTCTATTATTTATGTTACTTCGTATGTGCTTAACCTATTCCAATTACTATAACAAATTTTACTATAGAGGGTTATAATAATGCACAATTTAATATAGGATACATAATCTAGGTTATAAATAAATGTTTTTGTTATGATGAGATTTTGGTATATTGGTGATTTCGATTGTACTTTATTTCTTGGGAAGACGTTTCCTGTGATTGTGGATAGCAGGAAACAAAACTTCATAATGTGAAAAATCGATTTGGTTTAGAGCGTGTAGATTTCGTCTGCGAAACACGTAGGATTGATAAAGTAAGTTTGCTCAATTTTCTGATAAGACTGTTTGAATACGTTTTTGAGATCTCTGTTAAATAATTTTTTACTTTTCTTGATCAAAACAGCATACTTAGCTTAACCTTCCAGTCGTCGCGCGGTTCGCCACCGTCAGAATCACCACGCTGCTGTTGTGAGCGAAAAGCGAGCTTTTTTCACCAGTGTTGTACAAAATACAACAGCGCGACGACTGAAGTGTTAAGAAGGTAAAAAATTAAGGAAAGACGAAAAATGAGACCCCTTAAAAAAAAACATAATTTTAACAGTGAATTTCGTCAAAAATGTTATTCTAATTGGATTTACAGAGGAGCTCGCAATTAGGCGCAATAATCTTAATAGGGCGATATTCAAAACTGAAAAGGCAATAGTGGTAGTAAAAACGGAATCCTAATCACTACTTTTTCGTTCCAGTTTTCTATTCAAGTGTGTGCTAAAATAAAGGCGTAAGTAACATGATCAATTTCTCTTCATCTATCCTCTCCAGCGAATAAAGGTGACAAGGTGCAAGTTTCTTACCAGTTTATCTCTTTAGGCGCCGTCCACAAATTACGTAACGCTCTAGGGGCAGAGGGGAGTAGGCTCCAACGTTACGATTCAAACAAAAAATTTCATACAAAAAGCGTTACGGAGGGGGGAATGGGTTCAAAAATTTCAAATTTCAGCGCGATGTTGCCTTGGAAAGCACGATGCCAACAAACTTGCATCTTGTCACCTTTATTCGCAGAAGAGAGGTTCGATTACGAGAAATCAATCATGTTACTTACGCCCTTATCCTAACAGACGCTTGAATTTAAGTTTTGAATTATTCTCCACACGTTTTGACAGTTCTTAACTACGATTCTCTCATGTGTTTGGGTTGGAAGTTGAGAAATTTGAGAATCGAGTGTAGCGCGGCTGGCGCTATCTACGAACGTTGTAAACAGTCGTTATTTTACTAATTTTCATAGTGAATAGCACTAAAACATTCAAATGATTTTCACCAAAAAACATTAATCTCAAACTACATGAATGTTCAAGAGGGAAAGACCTCTAAATTTTGTATATATATATACGCATGAAACAGGATTTTAGGAAGGTAACTGCGTCTAATGGCTCATTTTAAATCTTTCTTCAATTTTGAAATTATTTGATCAAATTCATGCACCCATCACCAAATATGTTGCCAGAATGTAATCTTGTTGATGGTTTTGCAAAACATTGACACTTAAAAATTATATTGAATAATTTGTTTAAACTATTGTTTTTTTTAGGTCCCATATCTTATAATTTCTCATCGTAATAGACTATTTTTCATCACGCTAATGTGTCATGACACGGCCTACTTTCGTGTATGAAATCATTTAGTATCGTAATAGTCATTACGTAACTGAAATCAGCTAATACTCTCAAGTGGTCTTCTTCGAAATAGCAGAAAAATTTTTACGCTAGAAGTTGCAGAATAATGATTTTCACAGCATTCGTCGTAGTTATGTGTTATATGGGAGATTGAGCAGTCGAATGCCTAGATTTGCTACATAAACTAGAATGTAACTAGTAAGTAAGTAATGTAACTAGAATGTAAACTATACGGGTTTCTCCGGTGGTCATTCCTGGGTTAGGGGTCATGCACAAATTACGTCACGCTCCGAGGGGGGGGGGGGTCAAGCCAAGCGTGACAAGTCTTACAAAAAATTCGAAGGACTCATACAAAAAACGTGATAAAGGGGGGTGGGGGGAGGGGTTTAAAAAAAGTCGAAGTTTAGCGTGACATAATTTATGTACCATCCCTTATTACGGTGGTCAAAAAGAACCAAAGTAGTCCTTCATCTATACTTAATTGAACAAGAAAAATCAAATAAGTTCCGGTGGATATTCCGGTGCTCCAATAGGACCAGAATAATCATCCTCCTAGCAAAAGACATCCAAACATCAAAAAGCATAAAGGTTTAGACGCCATTTATTTGGTTTTGTGATATAAATCCGAGAAATTTGAACTAATTGTCCAGATTGGCCAACTTTCGGGACTCCAGGAACCTGTACCGCATGGACCATACTGGACCGAAATTGCTCCGGTAACTTGATCTTTATTGCATAGAATTTTTATGCAAAAATACTTATCAACCGAATAGTACCGATGTTAATTTCATGTAGACAACTACGATGAAAGAGGATCTACTCCGCTTGGCATAATGTCGTTTGGCATTGCCCATTGCACGGTGACGTCATCAGAAAATCGCTCTCTTTCCCTCCTTCGGGAACTTTGAAAACAACGGTGCCAGTACCTGTCAAAGTTGACAGGTACTGGCACCATTGTTTTCAAGTTTTGTTGAGGAGCGAAAGAGAGAGAATTTCGCCGTGAAATGCCTAATACAGTGGTTTGGTATAAAGTCGTTTGGCATAACAGTTGTTGGGTCTACCACGAGAGGCCGAATCACAAAAGGCCGAAACATACAAAAGGCCGAATCACAGAAAGCCGAATCACGGAAGGCCGAAATTTTAAAATAAATTTTAGTGAAAGCCACAAATATTCAGCACATTTTTCTAAAATATTATGGACATTTTTACAGTAGGGTAAGGCGGGACAAGATGCTCAAGTAACATTACTAGCTGAATAACAGTTTATCCAGCTGAAATATAATTAGTGTTTTTTGGGTGTGTCAGTTGGTCTATTCTTAGCTAACATAACCAAAAAAATATATATATAATTGGAGCTTAAGCAGTCGCGCTGTTGTATTTTGTACAACATAAGTGTAAAAACCTCGCGAAAACTGGAAGGGTATACAGTGCCTGTTCGATTTTGGCAACATGCCAATAAAAATCATTTTGCTTTAATTGATCCGTTCCAAAATTCAACGGTTGTTTTTATTGAAACTTTTAAAACTGTAATAATGACCACGAATTAAATTTACCTATTTTGAATATGGGTAAGCCTTAAGAAGGCCCTCAGAAACATTGAGATTGATAGGATTTGTGACCCACGAACGCTGAAAAGTATTCTTAGTAAACTTAGTATTCTTATGATCACTTAAACATTTGTTAAGTATACCATATCTCAGCAATCATTCTCCTGCTTGTTGTGTAAAAGACTATGTTGGCATTATACCGGGCAAACGCTTGCTGTCCGAATTCGCTGTCGCTCGTCGGGCCAATAAATTGGAAAAACATCCTCTGTTTGCATTATACCGGGTATACGCCTGGATTTCCTGTTTGCATTACATCGGATAGATGCTATACACACCCTTCGGATATCGGAGACTTCGGCGGCCTTCTGCCGCCTCAGCTCCTCTCCCCTCAATGCGGCTTCGCCGCATGTAAAATTTACACTGTTTACTGACATGACTGCATTAAACAACTTGTTCTTTTCATATCCAAGCTTTATTCTTTAGGTTTGTAACATTACACAGTTCGAACGAAACGTGTAAATTTCTGAGACATATAGGGGAAGATCCCCCAGTGCCGGATAGCACCCAATACCGGACAAAGTCGAAAGTTGAAAACTCATGGTCCAATCAAGATGGTGTATTAGTAGAAAAGAAAGCTATTATGTAGACTTATGTTTGCGTAGAATACCACATCCTTGAAATATGCATGGCTTTTTAAAAAAGTAGAAAAGTTTGAAAATCTTTTAAAAATTTACGTATCCACTTAATTTTGAGCCTATTTAGTAAATATTTTGAATATGAAAAAATACATTGGATCCCGCAAGCATGAACAAACATAATCATAATTTGATAGTATGAATGTATTTTGTACCATAATTGAACTAAATATGGACAAATTACAATTTTGGTTAAGCACCTCCTGTCCCTCAGTTTAGGACAGCTTGATTTGTTATATGATATCTTTGTAATTATTGCATCAGTGTCTCAGAATACTTTCATTTTTGATGGGTTCCGTCGATCATTGTTAGATACCATGCAATACAATTAAGAAGAATCAACATTCAGAACAACAACTTAAAATGTGCTAATTTTCATCATATATGAAAGAGGTTTTTGAATGGCATCTTGCAAACTAAGAAAAACTCAAATTATTCTTGTAAATGTTGCAAATGCATTTACCATCAGTGTACCAGTATCCGCTCATGCCCCTATTTCCGCTCACTAGTGTAAAAATTGATTTTTCGTGTCAAAAATCAACATTTTTCGCACGGATATATTCTAGCAATATTAACAACTTTCAAATGAAGTCGTCTGACATAATTTTCATTTGATAAAATAATTCTTTATATTGAAAACATAAGACCTCGTGAGCGGTTATTGGGCCACTAGGAATTTGTGTGTGTTCCAATAACCGCTCATGCGAAAAATTGAACAAAATTTTAAAGAAATGTTGATTTTAGTATACAGCCTTCTTTGTTGCATTAGTAGATATGGTTTGACCACAGAAAATATCAGGATAAATAACGAAATTTGAAATTATGCATTTTTCTAGTAAGTTCGTCACGAAACCTGTTTACCGTGAGCGGAAATAGGAACACTTACATGCAGTAACAAATGCAATTAAATATTTTTTTATGAAAGTTTTTCAAATTCTTTTTATTTTGCCGCTGATTACCTATACTTGGAGCTACACTGTGACATAAATATAGTATTGATCGACACAATAGTTATTTTATAATAAACATTTGGACACATAACTTCCCTTAAATGAGCGGAATCTGGTGCACTGATGGTAATTGGTAATTATGAACTATTCCTATAGTGTACACATCCAATGATGTTCAAATTTACAGAATTCGAGGCATTTCCAGATCGTGTCCGGTATTCGAGATCGATCAATTTGGTACTAAAATTCATCATCAAAATGCAGTGTCAAAATTCATATTTATATTTTCAAATTTATTTTTGTACACTATGAAAATGATAATTTTTATCATACATGGGTAACACGAGCCCATAAAATCAATATTTTTCGAATTATGAATTTAGTGGCTTAAGTGTCCGGTACTGGGGGATCTCCCCCTAATGCACATAATTGGAGCGTGGAATATCATGGATATTTACATGATACGTCATGTAAACAACAATTATATGTCATGTAATCTAGCAGGATCCTGAGTGATTACATGACATATAACACATTTTTACATGATTTCAAACTGAAATTTACATGACGTCATGTTTACATCGCATAAATGAAGTTTACATGACGTGTAATCCTCATTATTTTCAACTGTGTAATTCGGGCTTCTGTGATTCGCCTTCTTATGATTCGGCCTTTCGTGATTCGGCCTTTTGTGATTCGGCCTTCTGTGCATTCGGCCTTTTGTGGTAGGCTAAAATGTATTCGGCCTTTTATGATTCGGCCTGCTGTGATAATCCCCAGTTGTTTGGCATAATGGTCGTTGGTTATAATTTAAAACGGAAGATACTGCAGGGGTACAGCAATATTCAGGACCAGAAGATAATATAATATCGTATTCCTTTTTTTTAATAACATGGCATATATTAGGCGTTCGACTCATTTTTGTTTAAAATGCGCATTAATATCGCGGACTGATCCTACCAGGATCGCCCTGGAAATCATGTATGATGCAATTCCAAAAGAGCTGTATTGCATATTGCGACCATATCCGGATATTCCGGAGGGTTCCTGAAACTAGAAATGTGTACCTTTCATATAAGCCCAACACGACTAAAATTGGTCAACAAACTGAATTTTTGGGTCGAAAACGACCCAACGTCACAATTTGTAACTTTTTGTTAAGGACTAAGGAACGTTGGACTGAAGAAAACTTTATAGAAACATGTAATTATTACATTAATCATTAATCATAATATAACATATAATCATATTTTATTATTGATCATTATTAACTAAAATAGGTTTGTATCAAGTTTATCGAACAATGTAGTTATTGTAGGAATGATAGGGTTAACAGCATTTATGTGATACTAATTGACCCGAAAAACCTTGTTTTGTCCTGAAGTAAGCTGTTGGTTAATGTGATACAAAATTGTATAGAATAAAAGTCAGTTTCCTACCCCTGTTTTCCTTTTTTTTTTTTGAAGTTCTTCGACTTTTTGTCGACACTAACACGTCGGAACACTTCAATAATCTAACTGTGAAAGAATCAGGTAAATCCGTTGTCTCGTTCTCAAGTTATTTCGTGATATACAAACACCATTCCATTTTATTTATATAGATATCGCAATATAGAATTCATTTAATTGTTCATACATTCTTCAGAAAGGCAACATTTTCAACGTTTACTGTCATTTCGTTTCATAAGGTAATTATACAATTGTATACAATTCTACTGTTGTGTTCAGCATACTTGTCTCAGGGGTTTCCTATTCTAAAGGAACAACTATGCTGAAAACGGTAGATTATAATAACCTAACATGCCGCCAGTTGGTGTGAAATGGACTCATGACAAAAGAAAAACATATTGACAAGGGATTTCATACAAATGTGAACAATTTATCAAAAACAAAATAATACATACTTACCATTGCAAGAATGTTGAAATATCAATTGTCAAAAAATAACCTTCGATGACACACTGAGGCGTAAAAAAGGTCCTCACAGAGTAACTGAGCATTAAGTAAAATCGAAATGAGAACAAATTTTGGTATTGTCATATAGAATACAATAATTTGTTCTGATAATGTTGTGGTTGGGTTTACAACAATCACGTATCGTATACGCGCCCATGTTTTACCAAACAAATATACATATTAGTGCAATATTATCTAAGTTTGCAATGTTAATACATAAAAAGAACTTTTTTTTTAAATACGTGAGACAAATTAAATTCTTGATATTTTTTATGCACAACGATAGGATTTGTAAAAGCTTTACATGTAGCTCATATTTAGCTACATTTTGCGTCATATGAAAGTACTTCATAAAAATATTTTGACAAAAAATCATAATGTCAGCCAATATTACAACTCTTTTTAATAATCTTTTGGCATATGAAGAAAAATTTAACCTATTCAAGGCTATTATGTTCTACAGCAAAAATCAGTGTTGCTCTAATAGCAATTGCATGATTATCTCAGCATGATTTGGACTTTGTTATCATTAATAACAAATTATCCTTACGTCCCATCAAAATGTCATCTTCGGCAAAGTTGTGGCTGGGAAAATTTAACATGAGCAGAGTTTGTTGACTTTTGCATATATTAATGACGAGCTGTTAGAGGACTGAACACAAAAGGATTGCCTTTTCCATCGTAATTCCATATAACCTTCAAATGGCGTGTGCACAACCATTTTTTCCGAATAGCTAAACATTTTTGGCGAATGATTTACATCTTAATTGACAACGTTTAAGCCTAGTGGAGCAAAAACCTAGGAGTAAAAAGCCTAGTAGAGCAAATCTAAATTTGCATCAGTCTAATAAGCACCCTTCACGAAAAAAAGAGAATTTCTTCGAAGTACTTCAAATTTGCTTGCAACATTCTAAAAATTGCTTTAACTTTATTGCATCTATTGTGCTGCGTATTTTTATAAAATTGAGCTGTTATCTATTCGTTTCTATTCTCTTGCATCCATTTCTTGTAAATTATATTTATATTGCAGGATATGCAATGCGTATCAATGCGGAAGCATTAATAGTTGAAATAATTTGATGTAATAAAGTGCTCTTCTTGTCCTGTATGGGTGCTCAACTTGCCCCGCAGCGTATTCAAGCCAACCGAAAAACATATTTTTGTTTGGGGGTATTTTGGGTTCATGTAACTTGAAGTAAAAACTAAAGCCCCACGCACAATGTGAGCGGCAGCGCGGCACAGCGGCATGACGGCGGGCCCATATTGAGCTACACTCTGCTTGTCAAGTCAATGTTGAGAAGGATTTAGTCAACATGGGATTGATAAGTGGGGTGTGGATCAAGATGGGCGTGCCGTCATGCCGCTGTACCGCGCTGCCGCTCACATTGTGCGTGGGGCTTAATGGTCACATTCAGCAAACATCAATTTATCCTTAATATGTTCATCTTGTCATGCTCTACCCTATACACAAAGCATCCTAGCTATCAATTGCAGTTGATAGATTATTAAAAGATTTATTATGAATGGATATATAATGTTTCATATAATCGAAAATCGGTTTTCTGTTTTGGGGTTACTTTGATAATGGAGTATAAATCGAACAAAATTGAATGAATTACGTAACATTTATTGGGCGTTGCATACTTCTAGGCGTTTAACGTTATATGGGAATTTCTGACTTAGATTACAAAAATGGTCCCAGTTTGTGAATATGCTTTTCGCTAAGAGATTTGAGACCATATTCAAGTTCTATGATGACTAAGCTGTCAAGGATAAGTGACCAACTATTCAAAACTACATCAAATAGTGCTCGTAGAACAGATTGTTTGTAAGCGTTTCGAACATGTTGAAATCGTATCAATTTTTAATATTCGTATATAAAGCCTCACATGTTCTCGATTCAAATGAAAACAGCTCTTATATGAAGAGTGTACTAATATTCTTTAGTTTTGCTTAACCGATCAACATAAAGTATGATATTTCGTTTAGTATGTGATGGGTAACGTACTATCAAAGTTACCCGCATTATCAAAGATACACCGTTTTACGGTATTCTAGTTGGGTGCGCATTCCAGTGAACTTTGTATTATCCAATCTGTCCCGCATAATACTGCAATTTTCACGAGATGAAATGATATTTCAACATTTTTAATACCTGACGAATTTCGGTGATTTCGTGGTCAAGCTCTGAAGTATAATCCCGATCAACCAGTGTTAAAATTTATTTATAAATTTTTGTTCAGCGATGCTAACGATTCAAAACGAATCGATATCGACCGCTATCGAAAAACACTGACTGGTTGACCGGGATGTGTCTTTTATATTTGTACCCTAACGGTTCAAACACGATCTTCTTGCTGGGATACCACTTCACCCAACTCACGGTATAAGGTTAGCTGCTAGGATACATGTTTTTCAGTTGCAATTTTATGTTATTGTAGGTACACGCACTCCCTTTTAAGATAAATATACATAAATCGTTTATTTTTTAAATAATGGAATCGTTTCAATGAAGGATGTACAAAAAAATCTGAATCGCAAGCCATCAGACAATCATTCCTTTTCGGGAGTATTGCAAAATTCGGTGAAGCGATTCCATAACTTAGTCGAACAGCATATGAACACTCAGAAACACGGGTAGTCACAGAATGACTAAATTTTAGTAATTTATGACTATTTTCTATCTGTCTCTCTTCCATTCTGTAGGGAATTTTATGCCTATTTGTCAATTCGCCTGGGTTGAAGCATCGCTAAGCTTCAATCCAGTCGAAATGACAGTTAGTGTGAAAATTCACAGCAGAATGAAAGAGAGGCAGATAGGTAATATTCATTAATGCATAAACTTTAGTAATTCTGTGCCTATTTTTATTTCTGAGTGAATATGATTTATACCGCTAAATGGGCATATTCGCTCGTATTATCCTCATTTTATAGAATAATTGTAGTATGTAGGTATTGGATAGTTGATACATTTTCAAATACATCAATTAATACTTCATCGTCAGGTTGGCCATTTTAGAATAGCGAAAACAAACAATCGTACAAGTCTATTTAATTTCTTCATATACTAGGGAAGCTTACGTATTCTCGGCGGTCTAAGCCGATAACACGCTTCTTTTGTAATTTTCTTGGACAAACGCAGACCAGGGTCTACGTTTCAATCTTCGCGCAACTCTTCATTTATAGACTCTGGCGCAGACAAATTACGTGTTTGTCTGTTTACATTCATGCGCTGCTCAATACTCTATCGATTCACATCTACAGACTTGGTATAAACTTGTCTGAAACGGTTGTACAATGCTTCGAACATCTCAATTCAGTGTGAGTACTGTCGACAGCCTCATTTTCTTCGGTAGTCTTTCCCATAAGAACTGCAGACAAATCTTATCGGCAATCCCATATCACCGCCACTTTGAGGCGTATTTATTTCAATCAATGACATCCCTGGCGAAATTGTTTGTTCAGTCACTTAAATTTCGTCAGTAGGAAGCTGACAGAACAAATAATCATCTAAATGGTGTTGTTCATTGGTGTGTTTTAATAGAAAAATACTGTGAATTTGGCGTTTTAATTTTGATTGCCGATAATAATCAAATAAATTACCCTAGATACTTTTTTGAACTTTTAAAAAAGTATTTTTTTTAAATTACGGTGATGCTACCATATTTCGCGCCATTTTATTCATATTTCTTGATACAGTCGGACTACATCATTGCATGTTATGTAACCATTGCTGAAGAAGAATTATTCAAAATACCAGCTAACAAAAATTTCTCTCTCAAAACATGTTTAAAATGTCAGTGAGCGAAATTAGGAGCGCAATGGGTACTTTACTTGCTGAAGAAGAATTATTCAAAATACCAGCTAACAAAAATTTCTCTCTCAAAACATGTTTAAAATGTCAGTGAGCGAAATTAGGAGCGCAATGGGTACTTTACGGTAAATTATCTGCAATATTTTTATACTATTTATTCTGCCGTGAATAGAAAGTCAGTCCCATTTTCAGCATTTTTGTCAAAATTGAGATGATATAAGTTTTAACCATATCTTCCTATGATCTTTCCGCCGGACTAACGAGACAACACATTTTGTACGGTAAAATTATCGGATTGTCAGTCGTACCGTAAGGACGCCATTCACCGGTCATTTAACAGCATTTCAACACATTAAATTCTGTCAAAAATCGGGTTTTCGATATTTTTCGCAACTTTTTGCGCTAGACGCAAGATAAAACATTTGTTTTTGTAGGAAAGAAGTTGAAATGTGAACAACGTATAATGGTACAGAATAACATGTATGCCAGTGATACATGTGTAGGGCGCCATTCACCGCTCATCCTAAATATGAGGCTCTATATACACAACTATTTGGAATTAATTTTCTTTTATTAGCTGGTTGTTATCTTTGTACAATAACATATTAAAGCGTGGCAGCTAAGAAGCAGTTTTCGATCTGCCATAATAAAATCATTGTTCAACTCATGTTCACCGCCTTAAACAGCCTAATATTATTTTTTATAAATAGTATATAACATTAAATCATATGAATTTCATTCTGATACAGTCCATTCTGGTATACTAATACATAATGATGACTTTAATTGCGAAAATTTGTTCAGATTTTTCAAAATAATTTAATGAGCGGTGAATGGAGCATGAGCGGTGAATGGCGTCCTTACGGTACTACAGATTTCCGCACCATGTAGCATTAATACGAACTGTGTTTTGGTCATTACTAAATTTTTCTCGGAAAGTTATCGAAGTGAAAAGCAAATTTTAAAAGTTTCATTCTGATTCAAACATATTTCAATGATCTGTAATCTTTTAAATATGTGTATGGAATACGAGTTTATAAACTTCTCAGACCATTTTCTTCATGCCTACTTTTTACAGATGGGCCTGATTTGTGATTCACGGCAGTATTGTCGTCAATCATTTCGTAGACGATTAGGTACATGTATATTTTGATCTACATTTTGTTTGATTACTCATCTAGGTTGATTAGATGATCGAAGGAATAACTTGTTTTCAAAATAAGGAAACTCACCGATGAAAAGAAGGCAAATTAATCAATGAAATGTTAGTAGTTACACTTCAAACCACTTTTTTAAAAGCAAAATAAGGAAAAATTATATGCCCATTAGGCGTGTGTCTAAACCGCAAAATGACACAAACCGCGAAATAGTTTACAGCGGAATGGTTTACCACGAAATGTTTAAATTCTGGACAAACATTTGAAAAGGGCCCAAGAGGTCTTGAGCCTTTTTTAGAAACGTTGCTGTTGAGCCCTTTTTAGCCCGCCCACGCAAACTAACACCACTATCAGAAAGATTGGTGTTATCCAGGCCCATGACAACCATATATCGATACACAGTGTTCTTCGTAGCCAGGATGTTCCGGGCGATAAGTGAATATCGCCCACTGTCAGTTGTAAGAACTGTGAAAATAAAGACCAGTGTTTTGTTTAATTGTTTGCTATGGTTTGATTATCAATTTTTGATATTGTTAAATCAGCTAATAATGTGCCAAAATGTGGAAATGTGCTAATAATGTGCCGATGGTTTTGGAAGGAGAGCAAACATTAAAAGGCATCCTACAAGCCTCCAAGCAAGCAATCAGTGATTTGATTGCGACTCTTGCTCGATTATGGATCATAAACATTAAACAAAACTTCGCATTCTGATTGCACTCTCGGTTCAAATTACCCGAAAATGGGTAAACACATGGAGATGTTGACTACGCTAAAAGTCGTGCCGTGCCATGGGCCTGGTGTTAGCTCTTCCTGATAGTGGTATTGGTGAGCGTGATCGAGTTGAGTTGGGCTCAACAGCGACTTGCCAAGCCAATGTTTACCAATGTCGATGTGCCCTTTTGAAATGTTTGTCCAGAATTATGTTCTGATTTCGTTTATATATATATATATATATATATATATATATATATATATATATATATATATATATATATATATATATATATATATATATATATATATATATATATAGCTATATAAATGCTAAAATCTGTCTATCAATATTGATATACTGAAAGATAGATGTGAGCAATCTTGCACAAACCTACAGCGCATTGTGATAATTTCCAACAAATTTCCATGAATACAAAAATACCTCTAGTTTTCGAAACTGAAGTATTTTGCAATTGACCTTAACATATTCATGTTATGGTACAAAATAATGTGGTCATCCCGAAGACGAACCAGTCAGCCGTGGGCTGAAAGTGTCGTAAATAAAGTTTAGAATAATAATTACAATTTCCGTGTCCGCCCAGCAAATAGACAAAAAAATCAAAATGCATTTCGGAAATAATTTGCTAATTGTTTCTCTTTTAGTTCCAATAGAATCGTAAACATATCTAGGTTTTTTCATAATGAAAATTGTAGAAATGGCAGCATTTTGAATTTTTATCTATAATCTATTTACGTTCATTCATGATGTATGACAACGTAAATATAATATTTGCCCCAAAGTACTGGAACAAAGATATATTTTTCTAATGGGAAACTGAAGGTCTATATTTAAATTGCTACGCCAAAACGTGGTAGCCTAATGAGTGTAGCATAATGTTGAAAAGAATTATTCCAAGCTGAGCTAAATTGTCTTATTCGCTGTGATTTTCTTTTTATAATATATATCGAAGCATATAAATAATTCATATTCTATCTTCACAGGTGCGGTACCGTTGCTTCCTTTGGTGTCTCACCACCCGGATCTCGACATGGTAGTCAGGAGTCTTTGAAAAAATACAATGCAATAAATACGCTTAGCTCATTACATACACCTACATCAGTTACAAGGGAAGCCGTTGTAGCTGCTCAAAAAAAGAAAGGCATCAAATCCAGTTTAGGACGGCTATTTAGTAAAAAGGAAAAGGTAATTGTTAGCTGTTCATGTTTATATTCTATTCCTTCATTTAAAACCAGTAGTGTCGATGTACCAAAACCCGATCAACTAAGAACAAATATTCGTATAAAATTGAAGAAACTGGCTTTTTTGTTTTTAATATCGCTTGAGCCACTATTGAAACACATCAAGTATCAGAAGGCCCGCTCCAAAGGCACGGTCCCGACCATTTGGGAGATTTGTGCCATCGCCATATTTGAGGCCTATTTCATCATCTACCCGATTGGAGAGGGAAGGGCAGAGAAAGATGGAAGGAAATAGGAGTGGGGTCCCTTGAAAAGGGAAGATTGCATAAGCGAAATGAGAGCATGTAGCTCCATACCACAATGGGTTTGAACAGCGCCCTAAAAACGGGCACTAAAAAACGCTTGAGCGTAAATAGAGCCTATAGCTCATTACCACAGCGGGTTAAGCGGGTTAAGAATAACAGAATGTCCTGAAGATTCAGCCTTCTGAATTCAGTTTCACTTAATAAGTGTTTACCAAGTAATTGGAATCGTATTTGCGTAAAAACTGGACAGTTACATATCCACGGTAAAAAATCAGCATGTTCGATTGAATAGATTGATCACTTGACTCAATTCAAAACATTACCCGTAACGCGGGTAGATCACCTTTTCGTGGTGCGTTACGGGGTAAGATCTACCAATTTGAACTCTAGTCTCATCTTGTTTGTCGGGCTAGGGTAATATGTTCTGGTAATTCACCTAGCAGATGGTTAAAGACTCGGAGTTGGTCAGTCCCGAGACTACACTTGAAGCCAGGATAACAATCATGAGTATTATCTCAACAAGGACTGTAAGTACTGGTAATTCAAGGACTCACGTGAATTCTGATTACTAAACAAATTTTCTAGCTTGATTCGGTTTTGCTGCTAGCATAAAGCCCCTTTTTTCTAGTATTTTTCTGGGACTAAACTAAAAGCGAAACAAGGATGTTACTAGAGTTCCGTTGCATGGTCAAATATCAGTAGTACCGATTTGGTTGCTCAGAAATTTAATCGATTATGTTTGCTAAGGGGCGCGCCTTCGCTGAGATGTAATTTTCCATGAAGGGTGTAAATAGCGGGACCTTTTCATCATAGTCGATTTTTATCAATATCTGAGGAATCAAAACAAAAACTGTACAGAAATCGATGCTTCATTACCTATCAATGGAAATGGAGTAATGCGACATGCACTATACACTAAGGATACGGGTAATGCCACAAAAGATCTAAATACTGGTCGCAGTGGCGCATCCGAACAGAGAAAAAAATTCAAAACACCAATCACCATGATTTGAAGAGTTCTAACTTTGGATTTGCTCTACTGTCTCTAGAACAAGAGTATGAAGTGAAAAGTTGTTGATTTTGAATATCATGTCTTTTGTGTGAAAGCAATCAGCTCGTGTCTTTTGTGTGAAGCGACAGCTCGTTGTACACTCAGAAATAAAAATAGTCACAGAATTACTAAAGTTTATGCATTAATGACTATTTTCTATCTGCCTCTCTTTCATTCTGCTGTGAATTTTTACACTAACTGTCATTTCGACTGGGTTGAAGCTTAGCGATGCTTCAACCCAGGTGAATTAACAAATAGGAGTAAAATTCCCTGCATGATAAAGAGAGGCATATAGAAAATAGTCATAAATTACTAAAATTTAGTCATTTTGTGACTTCCCGTGTTTCTGAGTGTAGATAGTGATTGTGATCAATTCAACACCTTTCAACAGATGCGAGTTGGTGTCGAGGTAAGACACTAGACTTGCACTCCGAAGATTGGTGGTTCAAATCTGGGTGAGAAGGAAATGTTTATTTTAACTTTTTTTTATTTCAAATCAAAACATGCAACGTTGAATTCAAGTGCTGTTACCTTGATTTTGTCAAGATTGAACAGTAGTGCAAATCCAAGTGCAGAACTATTGATAGCATGGTGCCTATTTTTTACCGTGCCAGATGGTACGAAATTCCATAATCGGAGTCACAACTATCACACACAAATGAGTCAGTACGCTGAATATTTTCCGTGTGATAGTTGAGTCGGCAGAGGCCTGTCAACGCTCTGACCAAGAGACTGCAATTCTGCTTTGACATTGCATGTACAATATCAATCAGGGCCAATGAAGTCATGCGATACTCCATCGCGAGCTAGATCATCAGCCAATTAATTTCCAGCAATGGAAGAATGGCCAGGTACCCATACAAGGTTTACAGAGTTGACTGAATTCAGTTCCTCAATTTGATTTCGACATGCGATAACAACCTTCGACCTTGAGTTGGCTGAAGTAAGAGCTTTTATACTGCCCATAAACGCATGTCAATCCCATGTTTGCTGTATTTCCTATGCACATGAGACAATAATGAGTTTATGGGCAGTATGGCAGCCTGACTATTTGAGCAGAAGTATATTGCTGTGTGCGTTTGAAATGCAAATATCAAATGCGGGAACACCAAATGCGGTAAGATTTTTTACAAGCAATGCGATGTCAAGGATAGATTTTTCTTGCTAGGGCGGCGGTGATTTATATAACCGTTGCTAGGTGTCCTTTGATTGTTTTGTGTTACCGCATTCGAAGGACGTTTAGTCGAGATTTGCATCTCAAATGCAAACAGCAATATGACTACCCATTACGCGATTGCACTGCACACATAAGAGCAAATATTTCCGCCTGATAAACGGTGCAGTGTGTACCAAGTGAGTAAAACTGATTCAGCCTTAGCTCACGAGAATATACACCAACACCAGCTCTACCTACAAGATGGGAGTCATCAGTGTAACATACTATATTGTTTGATATACTTCTTTCCAAATAGTCCACTCTTCCCGTAAAGAGAATTGTGTGATAAATGTCCTGTAAGGAAAGTGACAAGCAATTGTGAAATCACTTGGAGCAAGGACAATTTTGTCCCAATTCACCGAAATTGAAAACCCTGGGCTTGGAATTATATTTTCCAGGGAGCGATGAATTTTGATAATTGATCGCTGTTGTTAGTAGTGCACCGGGTTGCGGATAGGAGCAAAGGGAGATCAATAGCATCTACCTAAAATAATAGAGCAAAAAGCCGTTCCTTGATTAGGTAATGTTTAGCGATCTTCTATGGTGTTCTAGTACTATAAAATTCTTCACTCACTGGGAATTCTGGCCTTGATAATATCAATAGTGATAAAAGCATAAAATAATACCTAATACTTAATAAGTAAAATGTAGCTTCAATGTAGTAATAAATGAAATAAAATCAATTTTCTATACTTGACAAGGTTTTGAAGACAATCAATGAGTGAAAGAACTACCTATTAGAAAAGCCACATCAGCTAAGGCTATACATATACAAATGTTGATCATAGGGTCATGGCGAGCATTCGGTATGTATGTCTATGACTGATTCTTATCTAATAGGGGCACTAGAAGACCACGCGGAAAATTTCGAAACAAATTATTTTTATACATCGGTCTTACGATCCGAAAGGCTCAGCTATGCTGCAAAGTTTTTGTAAGCTATTCATTACTACTGTTTAATTGTTTATAATTCTAACAAAACTACATAATTAACTCATTACTAATCACTGTTCCTATATTCTCTTTTTCTCTCCTTCTTATCTGTTGCATGATTATGAGCATCACTAATATAATGCATGAGCATGCACAATAAGAATAATTTCAGGATTGAAAGCAGTACATGGATACCTGGATAGAATACCTTCGAAAAGGATGCTCAAAATAGAATATTTCTGGTCAGGGAAGTATTATCATCAAGGGTATGTAAAATTTTTCCATTTCCATTCCATTCCAAATGACAATATCAAATATTTTTATATAAATCAGCATCGTGAATCAGTGCAAAAACAGATAAAGTTTGTAAAGTTATCACCATCGATTGAATTGCGCTCTTTATAGTAATGTTCAACCAGTATCAAAATCTCCTAAAGCGTCGCATCGTGCCATCAGCAGCCCTTAGCATCACTCTCATATTGTTATTACTTGGTTGTTTATAAAATTTCTAGAAAGCGATCAGCATATTCTTTCTTACTTGTACAATGGCCGATCTATTTGGAATTTTAATAAGTCAAATCAAACTTCAAAACTCAAATTAAATTGCTTTCAGCACATTTACATTTTGCAGCATTAATCGCATTACTGTGTCAAGTCTTCTCCAATTCCCTGTACCCTACCCCAACCCTTCTTATCATTTCCGATGGTGTTCAAGTGGTCCGCATAGACTATTACGGCCATTACCTATCCCTTCCCCCGGCTTTGGACTGACTTGCGCTCTCATTGCCCCACCAAACGCTGCAAAATGAAAATGAAATGAAATTCACCGAAATTGAAAACAACAAAGTGTGTGTAAATCATCGATTCACTGGATTTTTCTCCAGTAGATCCAGTACCCATAAACGGTAAGAGCAAGAAAGTGTTTCTTGTTTAAGATGTATGTGTAGTGGCACAACGTCGAAAAGAAACTCGAACGCTGCCGTGGGAGTTGTAGAGAACGCACCAGACTTGATGGCGATGTCTGGTGCGTTCTCTACAACTCCCACGGCAGCGTCCCCATCATCCTTTGGAGATGGCCCAATTTTGATTGGATAATTCTCACTTCGCCCTTTTACCACCACACAAGACATCCATATGCCAATATTGGTCGAACAACTGTTGTGTAAATCCATTTGATATACTTGGGTTTTGGGCACCAGGTTTTACCAAAGGTTCGCCGGCATTGACCGAAGGCCGTGCAAGCTTTTTTGACTCTGAAATCAATGTGAGGTGTCCATGGAAGTTTAGAATCTAGAATGACTCCGACATACTTTACTAGATCCGTTACATTAATCTCAGTGCCAAAAAGTCGTAAAGGTCGAATTCCATCGCGGTTTCGTCTTTCCGTGAAAAGAACAATAGATGTTTTATTCGGGTTAACTGAAAGGCCATATTGGCGACATCAACTCTCGGCTAGCTGAAGAAAACTTCGCATCAGGTCGAATCGAGTGGTCATGATCATACCAACTATCAAAGCTAGATAGTCGTCGGTAAACCCATAAGTTGGAAAACCGCAATTATTGAGTTGCCTCAATACGAGATTCCACAAAAGTATGGCATCGAAAGACACGTTATCAAAGGCACCCTCAATGTCCAAGAAAACACACAAGCAGGGTTGCTTCTGAGCGAATGCTTTCTCAATATCGTATACAACTTTGCGTGAAGGAGTCACAGTGGACTTTCCAGATTGATAAGCATGTTGATTCACATGAATAGGCATGTTTGCCAAATAAACATCATCAACATAATCGATAATGCGTTCCAGACATTTCTCCGGGGACTCCTAAAACGCAAAGTCTGCGCAGTTACATTTGAATGTTCAAGGAAAATGTAGCGATGATCAGATGAGATTATGATTCCTCATCTGATACATGCCAATTCGTCAACTCGTGACTGATTCTATCCGAGCAGAGCGTTATGTCCAACACTTCTTCTCTAGCAGATATCATGAAGGTTGGGCGATTGCCTATGTTAAGTAATACAAGATCTGTACTACTTAAGTATTCCATCAGACTGGAGCCTCTCAAATTGATATCTGAGCTGCCCTAGATAATGTGATGAGCATTTGCATCACTGTTCACAATCAGCGGAAGGCTTTTTGTTAACTCAGAAATGAGTGTAGCAACGATTGCGTTATTAATGAGCACACAAGCGCGGGCATGGAGCGCGAGTTTGCTGGAAGTAGCAAAAACTGGGTCCACAAGATTACCTAGATAGAAGTTCCCTTTACGAAAGTAAGGTTCTTGAACTAGTGCCACTTGGGCTGTACCATTTTGCATGAGTCTGCAAAGATTGATCGTTGCTGTTCTTTTATGCTGAAGATTGATCTGAGCTAACCTAACCGTAGCCACTACCCAAACAAGGCAGGATTAAGCTTTTTGCAATCTCAGCACGAAAAAGACCAGCAGCGAAAAAAAACAGATCGTTATCTATTGAAAGTCACCAAAGGCGAAAATTACATATTACACTGTGTAAAACGCATAACGCGAAATTATTATTAACCACACTGTGTTGTACGGTGGGTGTCCCGTACTGAAATGCAATGCTTTGTAGTGAATGCTACTCTGGACATTAACTGCACTGTTCAGTGATTTTTACCAGATTATCGTAAACTTGTACTCGGTTGAAAACCGTTGGTGCAGTTCTCAATTCTACCATGAATTCGGTAGATTATACACTCAAAATAATCCAAACGTCAAGGCTATGTGAAAATATACGTAGTTTTTTTTCCATCGAATCATAGATGATATCGAATGGACTGATGAATTTTTCTTGATTCACAGTAGTTTCACGTAGCAGCTACGTTATGTGATCGTAACTTCTACAAAGCGTGTTGTTGGATTTGATAAATTTTACCCGTGAAATCTACAGGAAGGGGCTTTATTACTGTGATAATAGATTTTGTTTTAATTGATTGCAAATATACCTGAATGACACATATTAATTTGAAAGTAACACAAACGTTTATTCATGTTCACCTACAAAAGAGATTGTATTGTAGTGGCTATGTGAAACATCCTCAAGCAGATCATAATGACACTAGACACTGTTCTTGAGGTCAAACCCGGGGTTGCTCTTATTGCCCCCATTGCCCTTTTTGGTTTAACTCTTTGTGCAACTCTCGATTCATAGACTCTGGTTTGCTGGTCTGCGGTTTCGAATAGTCTTCAAATCACTGCGGTTCTAAACAGTCTAAGTCGCTAACGAAATAGGTTTATAAGTCACAAGATAAGCAACATAGCATATGCTTGCCTTACTAGTGATTTTTAGTATTTTCTTTTTTCTTTTGCAAAGTTAATTGTTAAAGTTCAGTTGAAAAAATACTGCTGTGCACAGAAAACGCCAACCCTGTGGTATCAAAATATGACAATCTTTGAAAAAAAAAATCGAAAACCCAATTTCAGTGACTTTTGAAGATCATAATTACCGTAGTCCGGGGTATCGTTGATCAGCGGGGTAACATTGATCGGAATGATTCATCTCGTAAAAAGTTCGCATCATCATTTATTGGATGAACATTTCTAAATCATGAATGGTGCTTCGCTTTCTCATATTCTTAACTAATGAAAGTGAAGATTTTTGCAAAAATTGAGTTTACCTTATACCTATATTCCTGAACTAATGAAAGTGAAGAATTTTGATAAAATTGGGTTTACCTTATACGTTAGTTTGTCAACTTTTCGAAACAATCATTTCAATGGTTAAGTATGACACTATCGAAGATCCATATCTCACTCTGCACACGATATGAACAAGAAAAATGCGGTTCTCACTAGAAACGATTCCGTTGTCACAACTTTCATAAGTATGCTCAATAGTGTGGGACAGTCCACTTTTTGGATTGCATTTAGGTCCCGTAACAACTGTGCAAAATGGCATCGCCGAAAACGATTCCGTTGTCACAACTTTCATAAGTATGCTCAATAGTGTGGGACAGTCCACTTTTTGGATTGCATTTAGGTCCCGTAACAACTGTGCAAAATTTCAACTAAATCGGAGAAACTATATTTTAGCGCCAGCCGTTCAAAGTTTGTATGGGATTTACTATGGGAAAACTTATTTTTGCAAAGAAAAATCGCCAGATGTCGCCCATTGACCTCTATAAAAATTCTGAACACATATTTCGATAGGTATTTTTACAATGCAGGATATTGCCGAAGACCGCGAAACAATCTGACACTTGTGAAAACAGTTATTCAATGAATACCTATTGGCAAGGCGACGTTGATTAACACGTAAAGGAATCCCAACCAAACGGAAGAAACAAGATCATAACAGAATGTGTTCCCCTGATATGACTTTTTTATATCACCAGTTGTTACAAAACATGTACCGTTAGTAGTTAAAATAAAAAAAAATCTAACAAAATTTGCCCCAAATTAAACCAAAGTATAACAAACCCTGTTACAATTATATCAAAATTATTACAGAATGTGTTGCAAGGATGTTACAAAATAACAAAATTATTGCAAACTATGTTACTGTTTATGACATCGGATATTATTTGCAACAACCTATAAATGCGATGCCAAAAATATATCAATGTTGTTATAAATGTGTTACTTAAAATATAACAAGTTGAGAACAATGCGCTATATTGATAGCAAAATTTTATCAAGTTCTGTTATTTTTAACTGCTATTGATAGGAATTTGTTATAATCTTGTTATGTGCTTCTGGTCGGGATAACAATAATAACAAAATCAGGCAAAATTTCCAAATAGTATATGCTTAATAACTTTTTCCACGAGCTTCGGATTGCTTTGCGGTCTTCGGCAATGTTGTTCATCATAAAAATACCTATCGAGATCTGTATTCAGAATTTTTATAGAGGACAATGGGCGACCTCTGACGATTTTTCTTTGCAAAAGTAAGTTTTCCCATAGTAAATCCCATACAAACTTTGAACGGCTGGCGCTAAAATATAGTTTCACCGATCGAGCTGAAATTTTGCACAGTTGTTATGGGACCTAAATGCAATCCAAAAAGTGAGCTTGAGCGAGAATCTAAAATTTTCATATAATCGTGTCCCAGGCTAATGCTCAATTAGGCAACATTAACGAATTACTGTTAAGGTAACACGGGAGACCGTGTTATTTTCCCTATCTTTTGTCTCACTCTAACAATTATCATCAAAACTTTGTGGAAGCAAATCTCGAGTTTTAGTGAACCGATGAAGCTGAAAATATATTGGGTTGTTCACTACATATATAGAATCACAGTGATACATTTTCGCATCGATATATGGAGTGGTTCTTGAGATTTGCTTCTTCAAATGGATAGGGTGATTATGATGACGTCCCGTGCGGCCTAAAGAATGTAGAATTCCCTTAGGCAATTGCCTACATTTAGGCGTATTCCCTGGTTCGAAATGTTTTTAATTTTAAAATAACTCAAAAAGTAAATGACTAAGCGTTTGGCCTTCATATTCGGCTTCAGGGGCCATGATTTAAGTAAGTAACGACATTTTCAATATTACCGAACGTTGTTTACATGGGTGATCAATGTTACCCCATATCAGCTAAATGAAAAATTCTATCGAAATGTTTTTTAAACATGCTTAAATCTTTCAAAGAACAAAATACAGTATACAGTCACGAGCTATGGGTGGCAGTACTTGTTTTAAAAATATAAAATTACAACATTTGCATTTTCAACCGAAACATACACTGAGGAAAAAATATTTCGATTTCCATACGAAACGATTATGAAATTTTACCAAAAGAAAATATTATAAATTTCATACAATGGCGCTATGAACGAATTAGCTTGTGGTATGGTATGAGTTTTGCAGTACAGTAGTATAGATTCCATAAAAGTGTCGTATGAAATCTAAAGATAATAAACGAACATCAAAGTGTACTTATATGAAGCTCAGTATGTTCAAGTATGATCTTTATATGAATATATATGTAATTTATTTCATATTATTATATATTTTGCAATATTTTAATTATAACAAGAGGTGTTCTCGTAGTTTTCTTAAATGTATACAACCAAATTTTAAAAAGGAAACAGCCCATTATCAGAAAGTATACATTTTATCATTGTTTAATAACAAATAAATAGTTTTTCTCCCAGTTGAAATTGTCATCCAATCGAATTTTGCCGTTGTAAAACTGGAAAAAGCTCGGTGCCAAGCTTTTAGCGGAAAGCTTCTTCGTCACTATTGATAAGTTGGACAGATTCTGAAGAAGATAGTCGATTATCAATTACTGAAACATAATATTGAACCTAATAAACAAACTCACGTTTTCGATGCCACGATCAAGAAAACTTCGTATTTCCATTCTGTTGCCATTGCACGAGACATAGTTTAGCCCGAGCCGCCATATTTGCTCCACTCAACATAGAATTATCGATATTAACAAATGAATTTGAATATTATTCTTTTACTATTTACCTCTAAACATAGCCATCGTTTTCACCAGAACTTTACAACTCGCGAGCTTCATTTGTTCAAACGCCATTTTGTTTCGTTTTGATGCTCGGTTCATAAGAAAAACGTATGATATTTTTCAAACAAGGCTTGCTTTGGATTTCATAAGCACATCGTATGAAATGTTATAGGACCGCGTATGAATCTTGAATCTAATTCGTATGTTCTTCATAAGCGAGTTATGAAAATCATACGCGTCGTATGAAATGTTTTTTCAGTTAAGAAAATACTGTTTCATACGAAAGGTATTATGAATAACATAACTTCAGTTTCCTCAGTGTATAAGATATATTTAAAAAAATGATCAATATTACCCCGGATTACGGTAGTTAGTTTCATGTTATGTTACGTAAAAGAGAATCATAAATCAGCATCTTGTTAGGGGTCATCCAAAAAAGACGTCCATCATTTGGGGGAGGTGAGTGGGGTTTCTATGAAAGTGTGACAGCGCATGTATTAGGTATTGCAAAAAGCGTGATAGAGGGGGAGGGGGGTCTAGAAATCCCGAAAAACGATGGACGTCATATTTGAATCGTCCCTCAAGGCTAAGTAGCCCGTCATTCGTTTTAGCAGCCATGTTGACTTTGCAACTCATAAGGTAAAACTCAGGCCCCATTGTTAATATTGATTCGGAAAAGTATTAAAATATACGCTTACATACAGAAAGTATGCTTATACTTTTTCAGTTATGTTAGCGCAAGACCAATAAATTTTCTTCAATTCGTAATCGTGAGGTGAATCTGTTGCAATTATCAATGTTGCGTACACATTTCAATGACGGCCTACTTCGCCTTGAGAATAAGGTCTAATAAGCCATTTTATGAGCTTAAAATTTTTGTTACCACATGATAACTTAACGTTTTCTGTGCAGAACAGTATTTTTCATATAAGAAAAAAAAACAAACTGAATTTTTACACTTCACTTTGCAAAAGAAAATGCTAAAAAAAACTACTAGTTCGTTGAACTCTAAAATGTTGTTTATCTTGTGAAAGTTTGTTGGCGATGACGTTCTCATATCTTTCTGGGCATATTTCTACCCGGTTTCCATGTTTCATGTTACTAGTAGGCTAGTAGGTAGATGAAAGAAATTCTGCCGTATTGTGTTTGATCCGTTGAATCTGTTGCATGCTCATTTGTGGGCGATTTCTTACGCGCCATACAATTTATTTTCAATTTTCATACCAAAAATCTTACCACGGGAGAAGTGGGGGTTGAAAACCCCTGAAAATTGTCTTACGTAATTAATGGATCGCTCTTATCGTGTTTTATATCAAAAGAAAATATGATTCATTTTGTTATTTTATATAACTGAATCATAACAAATATTATTACGTTATTACTTTCTGTACATGGAAGAAATGGCCAATTAGGGGCCGTCCACAAATGACGTAGCATTTTTTCACTGATTTTTAACACCCCCCTCCCCCTCGTAGCATATTAAGCACCCCCCCTTAAGTTTTTTAATTTGTTTTCCTCTGCGATTGGGCTAAAACGACACATTAAAATCCAGAAATTCAAGTTTGATATTAACTACTGACTGAAACGTCAGGATAATCCGACGAATGATAGTTTGATATACCGTTGCGCTCAAAAATCATTTGGAAAACAGTTTAAACCAACTTATTTCCTATTTAGGTAACATAATTTTGGTTCACAGTTTAAATTTAAATTTAAATTGATTTGCAATAATTTTGCTATTGTTAAAACCAAAAACAAGTTCGGATTGATAAATCTAACAGCAATGAGTAAAGGTTCAAAATATTTTAAAACATATAAAAAAAAATAATTATAGGGTAGAAGCACTAGATTTCGCCCCCTTAAACCATGTAATCGCAAGAATTATTAATTTCTGACTCTATTAACCAATATCAAATAATGTTATTGGGTTTATTCAACTATTCATCTATTATTTTACGTTGATCAAGCTGCAGAGTTATCCAAAATAAAGTTTTACTATTCAAAAAAGTATGATTTTTGGATTGATGGTGTGCTTTAATTTTCGTCCCTCCAAATTCAATCTTCGCCCCGCCCATGCTCTAATCTTCGCTCCCATTAATTGAAGTACAGGTTTTCGATAATTTAATCAAGTACTTATTATCTTTCTCACTTTTTATCTTCACTAGTACTTATCCTGCATATTTCCACTATGTCTTCTTCTTTTTGGCATAACGTCCACACTGGGACAGATCCTGATTCTCAGCTTAATTTTTAAAGAGTATTTCAACAGTTATGAACTAAATAGTTTATTTACATAAGTTGACATTTTTACAGTCGTATACCGTGTGGCAGGCACGATGATACTTCATGAACAAGGAAGTCAAAGAAAATTTCGATTACGAAAATATCCTGAACCGATAGGTAATCGAGGGGCGAAGATAAGAATCGTACGAAAACGTGCTTTAGTTTTCGCCACCCTAAAACAATAGTTTAAAACTGGTTATAATTTCTCGAATAGTTGAAAAAATCTATTCGTGTCTCTTGCTAATGCATGTCTTATTGGGAGGTAGAGCAGAGCTAATAAAACACAACCAATCAGGTAGAGAGAACGAATTCAACTGTACTTTTATTCAAAGCTCAAATGGAAAGGAAATGGAAAAAGTTCGTGATGTAAAGTCTCCACACGGCAGGGTTGCCATGCTATCACTCCTCCTCATCACGGGCTGACCTGAGGCCAATCCTGTCTCGCAGTATCTCCAGCTTAACACGACTCAACGGCTTAGTTAGAATATCCGCAAGCATATCTTCGGATGGGCAATAGGTCACGTCGATTTGTTCTTGTTCAAAAAGGTCCTTGACAAAATGGTATTTTGTGTCAATATGTTTTGAACGCTTGCCAATAGTTTTTGCTTGACTGAGCTGCTTAATGCAACTCTGATTGTCTTCAAAGATGCATATGGGCTTTTTCACTGATTCACCAAAATCTTTCATTAATTTTTTCAGCCACATCAGTTCCTGGCAGCATTCCGATAGTGAAATGTATTCCGCCTCGGTTGAAGACAATGCCACGCATGGTTGTTTCCTTGCGCACCAAGAGATGAGTCCACCACCAAAGCGAAACAGATATCCTGAGTTTGACTTCCGATCTAAGACGTTCCCGGCCCAGTCGGCATCAGCAAAGCCTTCAAGATCTCCGGCATCACCGCCCAGTTGAAGCTGCAGTCCACTCGTAGCTTTCAGATAGCGCAATGTTCTTTTTGCCTCCGTCCAGTCGGCTACTGTTGGGTTACTGACTCGGCGTCCTAGTATCGAAGCACTAATTCCAATGTCAGGACGGGTGTGTACGGATACATAAAGCAGACCACCCACAAGGCTCTGGTATTTATCATTATTGGGTAGCCTTTCTACCTCCTCCTTCAGCTGAATGTATCCCGGGTCCATTGGAATGCGAGATCCTTTAGCATCGTCCAAACCAAAACTAGCCACCATTCGGTTAATGTATGCTTGCTGGTTTAAACAGTAACCGTTTTCAGTTTTAGTGACCTGTATTCCCAAAAACTGTTTAACATCTCCAAGGGCGGTCATTTGGAACTTGCTGTTCAACGCTTCAAGAATTTCCTCATACTCCTCCTGGGTGCTTGTGCAGATCAACATATCATCGACGTACACCAGAATAAACGTCAACTTCTTATTACGCCAACGCACGTACAGACACGGATCAGCTTCTGCAGGCTTAAATCCCATCTGGTGTAGAGTCTCATCTAATTTGCGATTCCACATACGGGCCGACTGCTTCAGTCCATATAAACTCTTCCGTAACAAGCAAACTTCGTTGGGTTCTGCAGCAACGCCTGGTGGAATCTTCATATACACAGTCTCCTTCAAGTCACCGTTCAGATATGCTGTCTTAACATCCACGTGTTTTACCAGCATGTTACGACGACTTGCGATTGTTAGCAACATTCTAAACGTGACTTGCTTTGCAACAGGTGCAAAGATCTCATCGTAGTCAAGACCGAATCGTTGTTTGTGCCCCTGGGCCACTAGGCGCGCTTTATAACTGCTAAGCCTTCCGTGTTCATCAAGCTTTCGCTTGTATATCCAACGGCATCCAATTATTTTCTTTCCAGGCGGCAACTTGACCACATCCCACGTCTTGTTCTCTCGATGCGAAATGAGTTCATCCTTCATAGCGGTAATCCACTGTGCACTTTCGGTTCCGGTTGTGGCTTGCTTGTAGCTCCTGGGTTCCGATGACTGTGGACGGGCAAATCTACTGCTAGCAGAAAAACGATCCGGCGGAACGCCCTTGTTTGTCCGATTCGAGCGGCGTAGATCGCCACTGGATGGCTCCTCCTCAATCTCACCAAACTCCTCCTGAACCGCATCACTTTCATCGCCGTGCTCCGAAACGTTTTCTCCGCTATTACAGGCATCTTCATACATAGTGGGTTCATCTTCATAACCATGGAAATCTTCTTCTTCATATCCATAGAAATCTTCTTCATCCGATGCAAATCCATCTGGTGGTCTATCCATATGGCTCTCTGTAGTTGCAGGTACAGACACCGGCGGTAGTTCTTCCACAACGTGATCTTCTGGCGCGTCTAGAGTACTCGAGCCAGGGTTTTCTCTTGTGGGTAGAAACCTTGCATCGCGACTGAATACAATTTTGTTCGTTTTCGTATCTATAAAGCGCCACGCCTTATGTTGCGATGAATACCCTACAAAAGTCATTTTCACCGCCTTCGATTCGAGTTTAGTACGCTTTTCTTTCGGCACAAATACATAGGCTTCGGAGCCGAAAATTTGTATCATTCCAAAGTCCGGCTTTTCACCGCACCACATTTCGTACGGTGTCAACTGGATCGGTTTGGTAGGTAGCATGTTTTGAAGGAAATTGGCTGTGCTAACAGCTTCAGCCCAATACCGGTAATGCATACCAGCATCAATAATCATGCAGCGAGCCATCTCAACTAATGAACGATTTTTTCGCTCAGCTACGCCGTTTTGTTGCGGCGTATAGGCTGTAGTAAATTGCTGCAAAATTCCTTCATCCTTCAAGAAACGAACCAGCTCCGTTGCACGGTACTCACCGCCTTGATCAGATCTAATCATTTTTGGTGGTTTACCAAATCGTGTCTTCATACACCGCACGAAGTCTTTGATTGCCTCAACAGTTTCTGACTTTTTGTGCAGGAAATATAACGTGGTGTATCGGCTAAAATCGTCGATAAGCGTTAAAAAATAGCGGTGACCACCTGGTGTGACTGTGTTCATGGGTCCACACAAGTCACTGTGCACCAGGTCAAGAACGGCTTTCGATTTGATTTTAGCCTTCTTGGGAAATGGAAGACGAGTCATTTTCCCTTGCAGACACGTTTCACAAGTGATATTAGAGGAACAGCTACCTACCTTGATACCAGTCGCTAGCTGCTTATTCTCCATTTCTCGTATGGCTTGGACATCCCTGTGTCCTAGTTTACGGTGCCACTCATGTACACAGTGTTTTCCGCAACTTTGCTCCATCGCTGCACCCGCTTGTTCCGCCAATCTCAAGTGGTAAAGGCCCATATACCTGGGGGCAACTGCAGCAATCCGACTTCCTCTTGATATTGTACATCCTGTTTCACTGAAAGTAACCGTGGCTCCTTTTTGCACCAGCTTGCTCACTGATACTAGGTTCATATCGAGATCCGGAACATACAAGACCTCACTTAACACGATTTGTTTCACTTTTGAGTCTTGTCCATAGCAACGCAATTTGCAAATTCCGATACCTTTCACATCAGCACTTTTCCCGTCCGCGACCGTAACTGATTTCGGAGTGTCATCGCGCAATGTATCCAACGATTGGAAATATCCCTTATTGGTGCACATATGTGAACTTGCGCCCGAGTCGATTATCCAGCCGTCGACCGAATTCGAGACCGCACTGTCACTTACACCGAACGCGAACACGTCTTCTTCCGATTTTGCCAGTTTAGCTTTTTCTGCTTTACGATCAGACTCACTCTGGCTTCGCGCACTTTCTTCTTTATTTTTCTTCGTCAAAAGCTTGCAGAAACGCTTTTTGTGTCCCGCCTTTTGACAGTGATGGCACACAATATTCTTCTTCTTGTCTTCCGCTTTCATGGCGATGCCTTCTGCTGGTGTTTTCTCCTTTCGCTTGAGGACCTCGTTGACGATTTTGCCTTTTACGAGTTCCAACGTCAAATCGTCCTCCGAACGGTTCTCCAACGTAGTTGTTAACGCATCGAATGAGCTAGGCAGGCTACGAAAGACTAGAATCACTTGCAAATCGTTGTCCAATTTGGTTCCGGCATTCGCAAGCTTCTCGAAAAGATCTTCATATTCCTGCAGATGCTCCACAATGTCATCGCCCTCGTGATACTGAAGGTCACAAATCCGCTTCAGAAGTTGCACCTTGGAAGTCAACGTTTTCTTCTCGTGTTGTTGCTTCAAATTATCCCACACAGCCTTCGCGGTCGTAGTGTTCCGAATATGGCCGTGTTGACTCCGAGAAAGCAGCAATCCGATTGTCGCACGCGCTCTCTGATCTGCTTCTTCCCAAGCAGCGATCTCAGCCGCGTTTGCGCCGTCAGCAGCAGGTTCAGGCTTCACTCCCGGCGAAACGTACTTCCACAATCCTTCTCTTACGAGCAGAAATTCCACTTCCAGCTTCCACGAGTCGTAATTTTCATTGTTCAATTTCGCAATACCCGTTCTCTCCATTTTCAATTTTCGCGATCACACTTGAAACGAACCGAAAAATTGCGATTTTCAATGCGCACGAAAACAAAATGGCTAACACCGGCCCATAACCTATTGGGAGGTAGAGCAGAGCTAATAAAACACAACCAATCAGGTAGAGAGAACGAATTCAACTGTACTTTTATTCAAAGCTCAAATGGAAAGGAAATGGAAAAAGTTCGTGATGTAAAGTCTCCACACGGCAGGGTTGCCATGCTATCATGTCTTATCAGAACTATTAACTTTTTATAGATGAAATGACGGAGATGAACCAGCCTAGGGCTTAAAATCTCCTTAATAAAGCTATAATAATAATAATAATAGATGAAATAGTTATCTTAATATGTTTTCCTTGCCTTTTAAAATAGTCGCTTTTCTCATTGAACGCAAAAAATAGCGTATCATCTTTTCAACATTTTTATATGTGCTTATTTGGCGGTTTAGAAGATTGCTTTAATTAGTAATATTTGGAAACTAAGTATATTTTATTCCAATCTTTTATGTAAGTTAAAAAGTAAAACATTTTTATTTTATTACAATCCAGAACAAGCTAATGTTCTATCAGGGGGGCGAAAACTAGGGAGGGGGCGAAGATTAATACATCTACCCTATTAGGGGATTTTTTTTAATTATTCGCGGTTAAAAAACAGATTTCCGTGAATATGATCAACAAAATATCTTAATTTATAAAGGATCTCCGTGATTTTTCGCTAAATTCAAATCCATTAAGCAAACAGTGGCTAGATAGAGAAAAAATAACAATTTTAATATTTGAAATTAGCGATTTTTATACGAGCATCTTTATTAGTATTTCAACTAAACTTCATTATCGTCACCTATACTGAAATATTCTTACACAAATTGAAGGCAAATAAGTTCAAGAACACCATCATTATTGGGAGAATTTGTAAAGAAATACTGAAATAAATTTGTAATGAACAACTTAAATGAAAATAAAATGCACGAAAATCCTGAAAATAATGGTAAATGAGGATTCTGGTAGTCCTGGGAAGATTCAGATTATAATCATCCAGGATGTTTCATCAAGATCATTGATATATCAAAACGAATTGTTGAGTTGGCTGAGTGGAGGCCTCCTGTAACGTTGAACGCACTAAAATATCTTGTTTTACTATAATAACGGTAATATGTATCTAAATGAGCATATTATACTCTTTTGAGTAAATAAAGCTCCAACAGAAAATATGAATTAAAGTAAAACAGTTGATTCTATGTGTTGTTAATAAATGGAAAAACAATATTTTCCAAACCAATAAAGCATTGATTTTTACTTAACTTTACAAACTTTTAATTTGTTAATTTATAAATAAACTATCGTAAAAATCTGTTTGGTTTTCAGGAAAATTATAAATTTCTTAGAAATTTTTGAATTTGTAATATTGATGTTTTGAAGCGGAATCATCATTTTTAACTTAAGTTTAAAAATTCAGACAAAGAAGTTTGATTAAAAACTGTTTGTCATATTTTTCTACTTTTTTACCGAAATTATTCAAAATGCTACGTCTACAAGTTGGGACCCCTCTCTCCCCCTCGTCACACATCGTCACAAATTCGAGAAGACCCCCCTCCCCCCAAAAATGCTACGTCATTTATGGACGACCTCTTATAAGCAATATTGCTCAAATCTTTATAACAAATTGTGTTATTATTATGTTTTAATTGATTCAAATTTAAAACAGCTTTTGTTATTATACCTGATTTTGTTTTAATCATGGCAAAATTTACTCCACCAAATCAAAGTGGGTCTAATAAAAATAAAATTAAATATATTTGTTGTTACAAATTTTGATAAAGTGTCAACACAGTCTATGAATGGGGAGTTGCGCAAAGAGTGAAACCTAATATACCTATCGAACTGTCAAACCGTCTACCTATCAACAGACCAGCAAAACAGATAGGAGCTATTTTCGAAGACGAAGAAATACAACCATTCAAAGTAGTCTCTTCGCGCAACTCTGTATATATAGACTCTGGGTACCACTCGTAGACAACATAAGAACAAAAATTCATAACGAAATCTGCTATAAGGTACCGTAGGGCAAGTGCGTAATCAACATCGTATGGTTGAGATTTTTCAAATCGTAAAATAAATTAGATCGTACATATATTTTAGCTTGACTCCCACCAAATATAATCGATATGCTAAAATTAAAAGGTGGCCCATATGACCATATTGTCCCGTCTACATACTGCTACATTAAAGGTACTCACACACTTTCTTTTGTTTTTCTTTACAGTGCAAAGCCGGTAAAGATTCCTCTATGCCAGATGGATCGGTCAGCATGATGTCCATGAGTGGGCTATCACTCATCAGCGATGCCGATTCAAATTATGATACCATTACTGTGTATAAAATGCCTGGAAGAACCACCTCTATTGATTATTGTAGACAGAAAAAAAAGTAAGTTTTATTACAGCTGTTACGAATAATTTCGAAGTCAGTTTGCAGAATCACCCTTTTTTGTAACAATTTTCTCTGATTGAGATTAAAAGAAGTACCCAAAATCCAGAGAATTTTGGAGCAAAATTTATGAATTTTAAGACGTTTCTGATTGTTATGCATTTTACTACCTGTCGGATGGCTAGTATGCAGTATTGTTTTATAAACAATTCACATTTTAAATCATGATCATGTTCCGGGTTCCTGGTTCCTGTTCTAGACATAAATCGAATGGAATTCTCAGTGAAATTCGCTGAGGATTTGCTGAAGAATCTTCTGGATGAATACTTAAACAATTTCATGGAGTAAATGCTGAACGAAATTTTATAGAATGCCCTTGAACAATTTCTGATAAAATTCCAAGAAATTATTAGAGGCATATCTGTATGAATCATTGAAAGAATCTCTTGAATAATTCCATGAAGAGCTTAAATGAGAATCTTTGGCAAGATTCCTGATGGAATCACTCGAATTATTTTAGAATGAATTTTTAGTTTTATTCATAGAATAAATACTTGATAAATCCATGGAAAACCGTGCTGTTCAAATGAACTCAAATTTCTGAAACAATCTATGAAGGCTGCTAGAAACTTGGAAATCCTAGCAGATATTCATGGGCAAATTTTAGGAGAAATTATTGGATGAATCACTGGGGAATTTCTAGGAACCGTTTCCGGAAAAAGAGAAATTCTTAGAAATATCCTTCAATTAACCCTCTAATACCCAACCCCGCCTTTAGACGGGTACACTTTGGAATTTTGCGTATTTTTTGTAGCTCGGAAATCAAAATGATTTTATTTTTGGCTTAAACCTTGACTCATAACACGCATATAAGAAAAGTTTTTTATGACTTTTCAAACTTTTTTGTATTTTTGAAAATTGTTTGAAAAACTATATTCTTATATAACCTACAAATGCATATGGTTTATTTAACGTGTAATATAAAAAAAATCGTACCTTTTATATTTTGCTACGATCAACCTATCATAGAAAAAGAGCTTGATGGTATTAAAATATTTTCAAACCTGTTTTTCCGTTAATTACACGGAAAATAAAAAAACAATCCAGAAAAAAAATAAAATTTAATATTTTCAAAAGTACCGCAAAAACTTGAATTTTTATTATTGCTAAAAATTAGTAACTAGAAGAGGATTCAAGAAAAAATGACAAAGGATAGGGATGTTCAAAAATAAAAATTATAGGGGAACATGGTCCAATTCGGACCTAGTAACAGTTTTTTGGCCATATATTTTCAGCATTATGTACGGCATGAAAAGTTTTATGTTTTCTTGAAAGCCTGATTTAGCGCGCGGACTTTTGTCTCAGAGAGTTTTGTGATATCTCCTACCAGGACACGGCTAGACATGTTTGAACGAAGTTCTGCAAAAGGTCCGAATTAGACCAACCCTGTTCTAATTCGGACCCCACATGTTTTAATTCGGACCACCCTATATTTTATCGTTTTTTTGCTATGGTAGTTATAAAATAAAACACCGATTTGTTTGGTATCAAAGCTTGTTGAACTTCTTCAGTAAGCGCAAGCATAACAAATTAATTCAATGCGCGAAAAATTCCAATTTAGTTCGAGTCAGAACCAGCTCAAGTAAAATGTGAATTTCATCAAAAAACATGGGTGAAATCTGAAACTTATTCAAAATTTAGTACAGTGAACTTTCCCTAACTCGATTTTAAACTGAACGTTGGACTTATTGGACATATCGAGATAAAGGAAATATTTTTTTTTTAATTATGGATCTTTTTGTTATTTTGACAAAAAACATAAAAAGCCATTTTTGCTTAAAATATAGTAAAATTTCAACAAATAAAGAATCATATCAGTGACGGACTTGATGTAGTGGTTGGAAAACACGATTATCACGCCGAGGACCTGGTATTGAATCCCATCCCCAAGGGTAGTCACGTATGATGTAAAAAGTTATTGTGACGACTTCCTTCGGAAGAGAAGTAAAGCCGTTGGTACCGAGATGAACTAGCTCAGGGCTTAAAATCTCGTTAATAAAGATAGAGAAAGAGTGAGAATCATGGCATGAAAATATCGGGTTGAAAAGGTTAACTTGTTCGGGAAACTGAAGGAGACAGCATCGAATCTTGGGACATCGAGTTGGAGAAGTATCGATATACTTACATTTTAGGGTCAAAATACGCTATATTAAAGTGATTATTTTCATGTTAAAAAAAATAAACATTATATAGGGTAAGAGAAAGTTGATTGTAATGTTCTGAGCACTCGTGAACGTTTTGTTTTTTGTTTCGTATTGCCATACAAATTTGGAACGCTGTATCCAAAATCGTCAGTGGTATTAATAGAGATTCTTTTCAAGTAGCTGATTTATTGATTACTTTTTTTGTTGACTACCGTATATCATAGATTTTTCGAAGACTTTTACTTTACCGCAACAGGAACAAAGGCACCCTCCATAAATATTACAACTTCTGTGATTTCTGGCAATATATAGCTTTTGAAAAAGACTTCGTTCGTTGAAAAAGCAAGAGGTCCCTATTGAACCACATCAAAAGGTCCGGATTGGACCAATACATATTTTGAGATATTCAAACTAGTTGAGCA
Source organism: Aedes aegypti (assembly GCF_002204515.2). Taxonomy (NCBI): domain Eukaryota; kingdom Metazoa; phylum Arthropoda; class Insecta; order Diptera; family Culicidae; genus Aedes; species Aedes aegypti. Next base: position 230,628,198 of record NC_035108.1, on the reverse strand, counting down.
CAAACAGTGCATAGACATTTGAAAACCATATGGTCAGATGAAAGCTTAGGCTTGGGGGATTCGATTATGAAATAACACAGAAAGATTGGAGAATTATTGTCAATTCCAGAGGCTTGGAAATAATGCTAACCGATAGCACACTAAAGCCCTTCAAAACAACAAACTAACATAAAAATCAAACGAATTAACTGGAAGGCGTCAAATATTTTGTGTTAGATCCTAGGCAGACGGTGGATAGAAAAACGGTACACACGATCTTTACAATAGCGCCAGTATTGAGAAATGTTTGATGGTCCGATTTAGAACAGGGTCCGAATTGGACCACCTTCCCCTAAAAATCAAAAACAAAAATTCATAGATTTGCGAATAAAAATAAATCATTGCCCAAAACGTGTTTAGAACGATTTTAGATAACTGAAAATGATATTTAGATCGAAAATAAAAATTTGGGTGTTAGAGGGTTAATACAGGATGGCCACCAAATATCCATTTTGGAATTCCCGCCCTTTTCCCGGTATAATTTTCAAAATTTTCCCGGTTTTTCATTGAGGGGCTCAAACGCAAAGGGGTGATATTTTAGTCGGTTTTTGAGTTGAATATATTAAAAATTGTACTGTTTTCATGCTTTCCAATGGTATTATGGGGTGATTTTTCCATCCAATAGTTAAAACAATATTATGGCTCCAATATAATTAGTATGGAATGAAAATTTGGTGAAAGAACTTAAAAGTCGAATTTCTCAAAACTAGGTTTTCGTCATTTACACCTTTTTGCTTCTAAATCCCTCAATTAGGCTATTAGGAAAGTTTCTATTCTTGACACTTTTGATTCACTTCGACAAGGATTGGTTTTAAAAGCTCAAAAATATACAATTCCTAATTTTTCGTTTTTTTTTCTCAAAAAAAAAAAAATGAAAAGTTCGCTAATGTAAAAAAAGTTTGAGGTAAGGCTGAAACAAAGCCACAGAAGACGCAGATTTACTGCTTCAATTTTCTCAACATAGAAAAGAAGTCTACAATAACGTTTTTCAAGAAAATACTTTGAACTGATCATCCAGATTTTTTTTAATGTTTAGTTACTAGGTACTGTCAGGTCTCCTCCTACAAGATGCTGCCGCTCACCACAATTTATCAGCTGTCGTTTAACCGATTCATGTGAAACTCTATAGGTAATAAGTTCATATTATGCCACGGCTACAGACGAAAAACTAGTTTCATCCTATTGAAAATTACTGAGAAATTACAGTGGGAGGAAAGTGAGTGGCAGCGGCTAATAAGATACCTGACCATATGTGTTATGTGTAACCTAGAAAGGAAAGGCTGATTTAATACATGGGGGTTGAGGGTGTAGAAAATGGTAAAAAATTGCGTCAATTGCTATGGATTGCTAGAAGTGTCCTTAATTGCAGTAGGAAGTTGAAACTTCTGTTCTGTATGAGACATGGGCCGATAATCGCAGATTTTTTATCTATTATAAGATACAGAATAACCTGGTAATCTTAGAAAAAAAAATGCATTTAACATTACAAGAATATTTGTAAAAAGTTATATCCAATAATAAGTTTTATAGAAATATGATATCTAAAAAACTTTTCTTATCATTTTTAGGGAGCATGATTATCGTCACGATTTGTTAGGCGAAGCCATGAAAGCTGGAACTCCGTTTGCTCTTTGGAATGGTCCCACAATTGTTGCATGGCTAGAACTCTGGGTGGGTATGCCAGCGTGGTACGTTGCTGCATGTAGAGCTAATGTAAAATCTGGAGCGATAATGAGCGCCCTAAGCGATACTGAAATCCAACGTGAAATCGGTATTAGCAATCCTCTCCATCGATTAAAATTAAGGCTAGCCATCCAAGAAATGGTATGTTTGACGTCACCATCAGCGCCACCAACAACGAGAACAACGTTAGCGTTTGGTACGTACAGCTTACATTTATTATTTAAACTTAATATCTAAATCAAAAATAATGGCGGCATGTCATTTTTATTTAATCTCTTTTCCAGGCGATATGAACCATGAATGGATAGGAAACTATTGGTTACCAGGGTTGGGTCTCCCACAATATAGAACAACATTTATGGAATGCCTCGTGGACGCTCGAATGCTTGATCACTTAAACAAAAAAGATCTCAGAGGACAGTTAAAAATGGTAGATAGTTTTCATCGGACGAGTTTGCAGTTCGGAATTTCATGTTTAAAACGCTTGAATTATGACAAAAACATTCTCGAAGAAAGAAGAAAGGCGTCCGAAAGTTCTACTGACGATGTCTTAGTTTGGAGCAACGACAGAGTCATACGTTGGATTCATTCTATAGGTTTAAAGGTAAAGCAAATTAATTCCACATTTTCATCAATATCTTTTTACTAAGCATATTTATATTGTCTTGCAGGAATATGGTAATAATTTATTGGAATCCGGTGTTCATGGTGCGTTGATAGCATTAGATGAAAGTTTTGATGCTAATTCACTGGCACTAGCACTTCAAATTCCAACTCAAAACACACAGGTTTGTACTTGACTAGGAAATAGAAATGGGTTATATTATCACAATAGTAAAATGTATCATCACCACTATTAAGACCGTCAAGAAACGAAGACTAGAATTTTCTTAAATATATTTTCCTCAGCGCTTCGTATTTTGAAAATCATAAGAATGATATGCGTTATTCTTAAAACCAACATGCTACGATTGAAAGCGCAAGCGGCCCCTAGACGACATCAATACAGTCAGGTCTTCTATTAGACGCTGCCACCCACTTTACGCCCACCGCAATTTCTCGGCTACTGCCCTAGAGATGCTGATGAAATTTGGTAGGTAAAATCTCATACTATGCCTCAGTGACTGAGGGCCCTATTTTATAAGTCGAGTTGATCAAAAACGACTCGACTGGAGTCACTGTCGACCAAAAATTTCGCTCGACTTGGCTCTATCACTCGAGTTTATCGACAGTTGTCACTCTATGTGTCTGGATTACTATGGGAGTCGACAGGTGACATCTGAAATGCGCATGCTTACTTTTATCGACAATGACTACAGACGAGTCACGTGAATTCGTTCGAAATAGACCCATGAGGCTCAGTCACATATGAAAAATCAGCTTCATCCCTTGAGAAAATTCCGCGGGAGGAAAGTGGGTGGCAGCGTCTCCTTAAGGATAAACCGATTTTCACTGAATATGATCATTGTTTGTTATTCTAAATGACATAAAACCGTTTATATAACATGCTTTTTACCAAGGGGTTTAAACAAATCGTTGAATAAAATGGCTATTTTTGTATTATTTATTAACATCAATCAATTATTTCTCTTTTCAGGCAAGACAAACACTAGAGACAGAATATAACAAACTACTCGAATTTGCCACAGATAGGCGAATAGATGCTGAACAACTTAAATCCTGACACAATGCAAATATATCTAGTCTACAAGAATAACTTAATTAGAAGCTAACATAACTTCAGCAATTGTCATTAGTCATGCCACAAGGCAATTAATGTCGTTTTCGTTTTTAGGAACTGGGTCGGTGATCAATACATAAACAAACCAACGTCAAGTAAATTGTAGTTCGGTCGAACCTGAATCGGGTTGGGGTTGAAACTGTGATTCGGAACGGGTTGCGCCAGTTCCAACCTAGGTTCAAAAACGAATTCGACATAAGTAATCAATATCATCACTGTAAATATTGAATAAATTTTAAAAATAGTACACTCTAAACGAGTCAGAGCAAAACCTATTATGCTGTATTATAAACAGATAGGAAAAAAATGAAAATATTAAAACATAACAAGCAGTATTCAGAATCAAAATGTTTTATTTTTGTCCGGATTCCTATTGGCGATCAAAAGTGAGGTTGGGTTGCGAAAGTTTTTCAAATTGAAATGAATATTTACGGTTTCCTGTGCCTTAAATTGCGAAAGCTTGTCAGTCAAATGATTGTGGTGATTTTTCTTCCAAAGTTATCACGAGAAATTTTGATAGGGATGCACTAATCCCTATTCGAGAAGAGCGCCATCTATGCATTTCAGCTTTGCATTAGATCATCAATGGGCAAATTTAATGCGCCACCGTCATAGAGATCACTAGGGAAGAACCATCTATGCCAGTGATCCTCAGCCATGTTTTTTCAACCATTTTTATTCCTGATAGCGGATAGTTTACGTAATGGTTTTGTTTGATGTTGTCAATAACTTTGGGAGTAGAACAGCTTCCCGAAGAAAAAATATGCGGAACTTATCAGATTTAAGAGATACAGACATCACGTTCGGCCCGCAGGCCGCACTTTGGTGACCACAAATCTATGCCATCCACCGTGTACATCATGCGCACTAGTGCTGGGTTAACTTTTGCACGTTACACCATACTGGGGGGTGAACCCAAACTTTTGCACGATGACTTGACTGACTGTTCCATTGATTTTGAATACTTTCCAGATTTTTCCGCCAAAATTTCATGGGGTCTCTTCAAAGAATATAAGATTACGATTCTAATGACACTTTGATTTAAAATTTTGGTCGATCCAATGCTGAGGAAATTAAATATGATTTTTCAGTGTGTTTTTTGAAAAATGTTACAACTTTAAGTGAAAATTTAGTATACAAAATTCAAAAAATGTTTTTGGAAAAATACATACGAAGTAAGAATAACTCTTTGCCTTTCGAATGCGGCTTAAAGAGTTTCAATTGGACGTGTAAGCACAGAGATATGGACAGAACACTTTTGTATGTTGTTTAGGGGGTGAACCCAAACTTTTGCACGGGAGTGTAAGTGCAAATGGATAGCTAAATCAATGAACACTGAAACAAGCGTTGAAGTAATGAGAACCATGAACAAGTTTTTAAATTTACTATTCCAATCACGATTGAGCTATTAAGAACGCTTTTTATTTGCGATTTGTTCCCTACCGATCCAACCGCATCGATAGCCGAGCGGTAAGCGTTCGCGCTTGACAATCGAGAGATCTTCGGTTCGATTCTGGCCTGCTGCAAGTTTTTAACCATGTAATAATATTTTTTACTGACGAAATGGTGCCATGGTAAAATTGAATGCAGAAAATATTTGAAATAAGTGCAAATTTAGTCTGCACAAATCAAGTGGTGTTGTGTATTTAATTTAACCCTCTAACACAGACAAACAGACGTCACACTCTCATCATTGTCCATCGTCCACCTTTTTAACGGTCGATTCAAAAATATGTTAGGTGGCCAATCCGCCACCCGCAGCGCTTGCTTCCCCGGTCAACCAGTCAGAGATTTTCGATAGCGATCGATACCGATTCAGTTTGAATCGTTGGCGATCGCCATCGTTGGACAAAGATCTATAAAGAAATCGGAGTACTGGTTGGTCGGGTCGTTTTTGTTCGTGTTTGACGTTTACACTCTACCGCCATCTGTTGGCCCGTCGGCCAAACACGCTGATTTTAGAATTTGGCGTACATGTCCTCGTGATTATGATTTTGATCGAGATTTGTTCTAAGTGTTACGTCTGTTTGTCTGTGCCTCTAATATAGTATTTTCAACTGCAACGCTGTTCTCGGTGAAGTGTGTGTATTTGATTTGATGTTAATTTAGTGTTGGCGTAAGTTAATTTTACTTCGAAAAAACTATTTGTGCGTAAGTAAAAATAATTAACAGTATAGTAATCTCAACATAAAGAAATTATTCTGCGTGTGCATGTGATCGAGAAATACATCGGCGGAAACTACAACCACTCTCTGTGCTACAACTGCGATGTCGGCAAGATTGGCAAGAGTGAAGTGAAATCCCAGGAAACTGTGGCTGTGGCTGGCATCCGAGAAGGATGAGGTGAAAAAGAAGGCAGTTCCTAAACAAAACCCCACCAAGTTTCAAAGACCACCGCAATGAAGAAGACTCCGAAGAAGCCGCCACCGCAAACCTAATCGGGCGAGGAGGATTTCAACAAGTGCGCCGTCAAAAAGTGTCCGTGTTACTCGATATCAGCAATCCAATCGGCCCTTTTCAAAGCCAACAGAGTTATTTGTTTAATATTTCCTACGGGTTTATTTACAAATTTCATAACGCTAAAAATGACCATTTTCGACACTTACCCACCCCCTCGCAACGCATTTTGTATGAATATGTTTCAAATTTTGAATGATCTGTAACATCTAAAGGGTCATGCACAAATTACGTCACGCCCCGAGGGGGGGGTGGAGGAGGTCAAGCCAAGCGTGACAAGCCTTACAAAAAATTCAGAGGACTCATACAAAAAAAACGTGACCAAGGGTGGGGGGTGAGGTGGTCAAAAAAGTTGAAATTTAGCGTGACATAATTTGTGTACTATCCCTAAAGGATACTCAGCCATCCCCTTCAGCGTTATGAAATTTGTGAATGGGCCCTAATGTGTTTACCACATACTTGCTATTGCGGCGCTCATTTTAAATCCACATCCAGCGGCGGCGGTAACGCGCAGAAGATATTGTCAGTGCAGACATAATCAAGAACGAACACTGACTTCGCTCAACTATTTCGCGCGACCAAAACGACGCTGGTCGCTGGCGACCTTTTCATGTTAGTGCTCGAGCGAAACAGGCTATTTCAATGCGTCGCTGGAGCACTAAACTGCAAAGCGCTCAACAGTTCAGCGACGCGACAGTTGAGCGACGTTGCAGCGATTACTCGGATGCACAATATGCGCGCAATTCAAACGCAACGTCAAAATTCAAGTATGGTCCTAAAATATTTAATGAAATCTTGTTTTTATTTATCGTGGTTTTGCCTAATGGTGTAGAAGGACTTCGAATGGATACCGGTGATGCATCACTTTGTAATTATAACACTTTGCTTTAGTTCTGAAGATGGTCACGGAAGGTGAACCTTCTTCATCAATGTCCGAAGTTGGAATCGTCTTTATTCAATCATATATTTACTTCAAACGTAAACAGCAATCAAGAAAAGACCGAAAGTTACTGGTTCATAGTTTACCAAAACTAGGTTAAACAACATCGGCACCAAATTCCGATGTCAAATATTTATAAACTTTCGCGTGGTGTTGTTCCACACATGCTACGTTTGAGTAGCATGTTATTGTGCATCCCGTTAAAATTCAGAAAAAGAACTTCGCTCAATTTCCTCTTCTTTATCAACGAACTTAAGGTAACACACGATAGACTCATCGTGGCATCCATGAACAATCTATGTTCAAACTATCGTTGAAAAGAAAATATTTCTGTTTTATATCATATCGATCATTCGGTGATCTATCCGGATCATATGCTTGCTAACAGGCATGTTGATACACTTTCAGTTCATCTATGTCCGGTAGAACCGATATCACATCCCCAAAACTACAAAATTGATCATCATTTATGGATAGCAAACAGTTGCACCTTAAGCACCGCCAACACATTTTCAATCGGAAGGATTTTGGCGCGCTCGAACTGACAAATCCTCCGTTGTGGTGAAACTTCTTCCGTCGACGTGATGTTGGATAGTTTTCTAAAACAGTCGAGATAAAAGCAGAGCCGGCAGAGCAATGACAGTTAGTTCGTTCAAAACTTCGCTTCGGAAGTCCAACCGGCGAACTCCAGATTGGTGCTGCGAAGTCAATATTGAACAAAACGCACTTCAGCGACTTCCTATGAATTTGATCAATAATTGAATTATTCATCTACTAATATTGAATACATTACTCAACACCTTCCCCTTTTAGGAGAATGATGTTATATCATTCTATGATCAAGTACTTTTTGTCTTAAATTTTTATTAGTCGATTTTTGTGTACAATTTGGTTTTGATTTGTAAGTATATTTTCTATAGTAACATTTGGGTCTATAATATGTTTAACAATGTATGGTCCTGAATATGAAGCATCTATTTTTTTTTCTATTTTCGACTGTCAATCCTACTTTATCTCCTACTATTATTTCAATCGGTTTTACATTTTTTTTTTGATTTTGTTTCGTTTGCAATTTTGTTTGTTCCAAATAGTCTTTAGCTCTGTTGTAAGCAATTTTTAATCTGTATTGAAATTCTTGATTGTAATCATCTTCGTTATAAATTGGATTTATTTTTGTTGATAATAGTTCCTTATTATTTTTTTCTGATCTGCCAAATACTAATTCAAAAGGCGTATAATTTGTTGAGAAATTTGGCGTTGTATTATAAAAGAAACAATAATAATTTGTCCATTCATCCCAATCATTCTGTGTTCATTGGGAAAGATTCTTAAATATTCGTTTAAACATTTATGATTCCTTTACAGTGAGCCAATTGTTTGGGGATGATATGCTGTTGAGGTGATATGATTAATTTCAAAAAAATTGTTTATTTTTGTAAATAATTCGTTTTTATATTCTGTCCCTAAATCTGTTCTTATTGCCTTTATTGTAGTTCCATATATCAACATAAAATGTTCAACTATTGCTTTTGCGATTGTATGTGCTTCTGTATTTGGTGTTGGAATAATGACTATGTATTTACTAAGATCACATTGTATTGTGACTGCGTATCTATTGTTGTTTGTTTTTGTTGGGCAGAGGTGGACACACCACAACGCAGAACGTGACCCTGTACCCGAAGCGGAACGCGGAACCAGGATTTCGGTAGGAAAGGAAACACAACAACTAATAAACAACTACTGTACGCAAGAGAACTTTACTATAAACACGTCTGAACGGATTGAACATCACTTTACGGATAAATCCAATTCTTTCATTCTCCCTTTCTTCCTTCTACTTGGCGCGCTCGCCGCCTGCCCTACTGGCGCATGCGTCGCAGCCTCACTCATACAGCTACACACATCCAGTGCTGCCGCTTTGCATACGAGGCACAATCATTGCATACTCCAACACTCCTCCTCAATGTTGTCCTCGTACTCGTCCGCATCCTCTCTGCCTTCCTTGCCGGGTTGATCTCCTCCGGCTTCAAACAACGTAATCAACCAACCGGCCGGCTCGAACCCCACGATTGCTCCTCCTGGATCGCCGAACTTTCCTCCAGTTATCAGCATCCGAATCCGAGCTTCCACTGTAGGACTCCTCCACTTGCAACGGCTCCACTTCCTCGCTTAAAGTGTCCACATCGAAATATTATTCATCTTCCTCACGTTCTTCGGCTCTATTCGACTTCTTCTCCGAATACCAGCTCACAAAACCATCGGGTGATCTTCTTGCCATCGCAGTCTTCTTCTCGCCAATTATCGGCCGCTGGCCCTCAACTTTCTTCTTAATCTTCGCTAGCTTCAGCCGATACAACGACCCCGACTTTTCACCAATTACCACTTTCTGTCCAGATGCGTCACAAATATCGCAACCATCTTTCTTGAAATTCACCGAAAACGCTTTCGACGTCAGTCTGTCCACGGAAACCAGTCCACTCGCCAACGACGGAACATACAACACGTCGGTAAGCTTTATTTCCACTTTGCTTCCATTTCCGTCCATGCCATACATAACACCTTCGCCACAACCAGCGGCGGTAACCACTTTACCGTTCGCTAATACAACGCTTTGACCTTGTCCATCTCTCAGCGACTTGAACACTTTGAAAAAGTTTCTGTCACTCGTCATGTGCCGACTCGCTCTACTGTCAATGTACCAGCACTTTTGCTGATCCAATCCGGCCATAAAACACACACTTCTGGCACCACAATTTTCGTCCTTCACTTGTTTCGCATTTTGATTCACACGCACTCTGTCGTCCGGCTTCTTCTTCTCTTTACACTCTCGTTCTAGCTCCTGCCTCGCTAGCAAGTACGAACGACAGGTGCGACGCAAATGACCGGGCTTGTCGCAAAAGTAGCATCTTCTCACTGGTGCTCTATTGTCGAGTCCACCCACGCTTTGCACTTCGTTTCGCATTATCACACTTATCATCGCTTTCGTCTCACATTGCATTTCGCCGGAACGCTCTATCCGACGCTCGAACTCATCGATCAGCTTCGACTTTACAAGCTGCATCGTGATGTCCACATCCGCACGACTCTCCAACGCCGTGACCAAACCACCGTACGAATCAGGCAAGCTGCGCAGGATCATCGCAATCCGCAGCGACTCCTCCAGCTGTTGGCCTGCATTCGTCAAACGATCGAACAAATCGTCCAACACCACCAGATGACTCTCAAGGTCACCTCCCTCCGCGAGATTAAACGAACACAATCTCTTCAACAAAGACACACGCGACGTTACCGTGTTCTTCTCGTGATAACTACGCAACTGGTCCCAAAACGCTTTCGCACTGTTTGCTTCCTTCACCAGTGCAAACTGGTTATCGTCTATACATAGTCCGATAGTGGCACGAGCCTTCCGATCGTCCTTCGTCCACTGATCGGTCACTACAGCCGGCCTCGCATCACCGATCACATACCACAGCTCGTCCCTGGTCAGGAGCATCTCCATCCGGAACTTCCATATTTGCCAATTATGATTATTTAATCTGGCAAACGCAAACTTGTTCACATCCGCCATTTTGTCCACACAAAATCACCACCGCGGAGAAACACACACACACTCACACACGGCGTGATCTCTTTCGCTCTCTCGGAACCTTTTTCCTACGCAATCCGGAACCTTCCCTTCGGCACTGCTGGGCCAATAACCTGTTGGGCAGAGGTGGACACACCACAACGCAGAACAGGGTCACCGAAGCGGAACGCGGAACCAGGATTTCGGTAGGAAAGGAAACACAACAACTAATAAACAACTACTGTACGCAAGAGAACTTTACTATAAACACGTCTGAACGGATTGAACATCACTTTACGGATGAATGCAATTCTTTCATTCTCCCTTTCTTCCTTCTACTTGGCGCGCTCGCCGCCTGCCCTACTGGCGCATGCGTCGCAGCCTCACTCATACAGCTACACACATCCAGTGCTGCCGCTTTGCATACGAGGCACAATCATTGCATACTCCAACAGTTTTGACAAATGGTCCAACGGTATCTACACTTATAATTTCAAATGGTTTAATTGGTTTGTTGATTGTTGTTGACTAGAATTTTCCTGTGCCACATACACACGAGAATTCGTACCTCTTCTACCTCGGTTATTTGATTGATGATTGTGGTTTCTATCAGGGAAATTGTTTGTTTGCGGTCGTGGCTGATACTGGAAACGATTCGCAGTATTTGTGTTTCGTGCCCTATAAGTTGATCTGTAATAGCGAGTTTCAACAGGTTATGGTCCCAGAGTAAGGAAGAAGATCCTGCGCGAGTTTGATATTTTGAAAGCGGATACAGATTGTCTGTGATGCGGAAGTGAACTTTGGTTGTTATAGCTGACATTGGTGCGTGTTAAAGTTATTGTTATTACGCTTGTTGCGGCCAGGAGGAGCCAAATCGTAGATTTTTATAATAGGGTCCTAAAGCCCTGTCCTAATTTTAGTACCAAACGCTTAAGTTTAGGCCAGAAATGCATGTTTACTCAATTTTTAAATGGTTTTCATTGGTTTAATCCCAAAAAACATTTTTAACGGTTTTTGAAATTTTGTCACACCCCATACCCAAATTTTTGGGTATATTTTGATTTTCGTGTCCCTTCCGAAATGTCAGATAGGAACAACCCCAGTGTTAAAACTAAAAGCCCTGTGGCATTTTTGTAGAGAAAGTGAACGTCAAACATGATCAAAACTGTCAAGATTCATATTTGAAACCATTTTTAAAATTAAAGTTTAAATATGTTATAGTCGTTATTTGAGCTGGAAAAATTGCTAAAGTAGTTGCAAGAACATGCTCTTTCGTATTGTAAAGTAAAAACAAGAATTCATTGAACATTTTAGGACCCAATTGATACCGTGCGCTCGAAAAGTTTAGAATTTTTGAATTGAGGTAGCTGAAATAACTTTTCTTTCTAAGGATTGTAAATGAAACACGTCCGAGTTCGTGGCAAGTCAAACTAGTTATGGTTTATTCCCCTATAGGGTCCTAAAGCTCTGTCCCAATTTTAGTGCCAAACGCTTAAGTTTAGGCCAATAACACAGGTTTACTCAATTTTCTAATGTTTTCCGTTGGTTTGAGCCCAAAAAACATTTTTTTAGATTTTGTCACACCCCTTGGCTTAAACTCAAATTTTGGGTGTATTTTGTTTTCTGTGTCCCTTCCGAAATGTCAGATAGGAACAACCCCAGTGTTAAAACTAGAACCCCTGTGGTGTTTTTGTCGACTAAGCGAACGTCAAACATGATCTTAAGTGTCAAGGTTCATTTATGGACCCAATTTTTAAATTGAAGTTTAAAGATGATATAGACGTTATTTGAGCGGGAAAAATTGCTAAAATAGTTGCAGTAAGGGCCCATTCACAAATTTCATAACGCTGGAGGGGGTGGGTGGGTGTCCTAACGATGTTACGGTTCTTACAAAAATAGAAAAATATCAATACAAAAAGCGTCACAAGGGGGTGGGTGGGTGTCCAAAATGGCCTATTTTAGCGTTATGAAATATATGAACAAACCCTAAGATGCTCTTTCGTGTTACTGAATAAACACAAGATTTCATTAACAATGGATCATTGAAGGTAGTTTTTGCAAGTGCTCACCGCATCAAAACAAAGGCGTCTCTGTATATGGGATTTAATATTGTGACAGCATTACTGTTCTGTCAAACACACAAGGCTACGGTGGCGCTATCTATGCTTTCCATAGCGGCCGTTTTGGTTATTTTAATGATCCATTTTAGGATCCAATTTGAACCTTGACACTTTAGATCATGTTTGACATTCACTGAGGGCCCATTCACAAATTTCATAACGCTGGAGGGGGTGGGTGGGTGTCCTTGCGATGTTACGGTTCGTACAAAAACAGAAAAATATCAATACAAAGAGTGTTACATGGGGGTGGGTGGGTATCCATAATGGTCAATTTTAGCGTTATGAAATATATGAACAAGCCCTGAGTCGGCAAAAACGCCACAAGGGCTCATCTTTTTAACACTGGGGTTGTTCCTATTTGACATTTCGGAAGGGACACGGAAAACAAAATACACCCAAAATTTGAGTTTAAACCAAAGGGTGTGACAAAATCTCAAAAATCTGAAAAAAAAAGTTTTTTGGCCGTGAACCAACAAAAATCATTCAAAAGTTGAGTAAACATGTGATTCTGGCCTAAACTTAATCGTTTGGTACTAAAATTAGGACAGGGCTTTAGGACCCTATTTTTCACCCATTGATGATGAGTAAAATTTTACCCGTTTTTACACTGAATGCGAGTTAAAAGATTAAGTTAAAAGGTTGGTAAATGGCTGGGCATGGCGTACCATTGGTACCTCGCGTACCTGAAGGAATAAAATAGACCCCTCTGTGCGGTCCTTAGCCTCTTGCCCAGCAACTCCTATCCCTACCTCCTCGCGGTACTGGCCGGGGTACGAGTAACCTTAGGGAAGATCGGGTAACCAACCCCCGGTGGGAACTTTGGTCGTATGCTGACAGGGAAGGGGGGGTTTGCTTTTGCTTTTGCTTCTGCAAACCTTGAGCGTCTGTACTCCATGTTAGGAGCGGCTCACAACAGCGTCTGTTCCCCATGTCAGGGGCGGCTGATCATCGTCCGAGTGCCAGAGAAGGACTCTAAGCTAAACTGTGCACTATGGTCCTCCGAACATTTAGGGGGAATGGTCCTCCGGAAATCAAGGGGGTTGGTGTCAGGCCCTGCAAGCCAGCCGTAAAAAACATCAAGTAACGAATAATCAACGAGAGAATACGAACCGGGACAATCGGCGAAGACCACAGCGACGTAAAAGGACTAGCGATTGGAAGCTCGGTACGTGGAACTGCAAATCTCTCAACTATGGAGAGATGCGGCCACGAACCGAGTATTGTGGCGTGAAATTGTTGATTCAGTGTTATCTGTGTAGATGTTAACTAAATAAATGAAATAAATGCGAGTTAAAAGAATGGGTATTTTTTACCCATCTCATGATTGTGAAATTACCCCATTTTATGACAGAAATGGTTGCTATTCGATAATGGGTATTTTTTTACCCATTAAAGGGTATTCACAAACCACCGTAGTTCTCCTTTGACAACAGCGAAAAAAACAACTCAGTGCATAAAAAAAATACCCAGCGTTAGCTTTCAAGTCTTCGTAGTGGGTTAAAACAACTTAATGTTGGGTAAACTCGAAAGATCCCAAATTTGGGTTATTCTATTGAACTTTGACGATGGGTCGGTGCGTCTCTCTCTGTTTTTACAACAATGCTGTTGCGAGAGAGGCAAAACAACCCAACTGTGGGTAAAAACTAAATGCAGTTTACCCAAATTTGAGTAAAAAGAACTTATTTTTTGGTAGTTTGATTTCTCCGTGTTGGTTTTGAACGCTTTCATTTATCAGTGTATATCACGCTCGTTCAGATCTACTCAAAAGTGAGTAGATTTCGACTCACTTCGGAACAAAGTGGAACTGCTCACAAGTGAGTAACACCATCGTTACTCACTTTAGAGTAACGTTGTCAAATGTCAATATGGGAGTAACACTTACTCACTTCGTTTAATCTGAAATTTGCGAAAGTGAGTAGATGTCACTCACTTCAGCAAATATTTTTTGTTGGAAATTAATTTATTATGTTATTCATAAAATCAGAAGCAATATACAAAGAGCATAACATTTATTCATTATCTTTTACATAACTAAATGAATAATACATGATAACAAGTAAAAAAAAGATATTTGTGTTGAAATTTTCGCTGCTCTGGAATGGATCCCCGGATGTTATAAATCTCTGGGGGATTGATGAAAGTCATGGAGGATGTAGTTTGACCGAGCCAGTAGCCTTCCCAGTTAGACTATAAAGAATTGATAATTAGTCCAATAAAAAGTACGACGATAAAACTTACTGTTTACATTTTTTCTTGCGGTTGTTCGATCAAAACCAGGACTTGGTCATTTTCACTCCGACCTCGCTTCACTTGATTATTGATTATTGATTCACTTCAGGATTATTGACTTCGCAGCACTAATCTGGAATAAGCCGGTTGGACTTCCGAAGCGAAGTTTTAAGCAAACTAACTGTCGTTGCTTTGCCGACATCACGTCGACGGAAGAAATTTCCCCACAACGGAGGATTTGTCAGTTCGAGCGCGCGAAATTTTCACAATTCTTTGACGTTTACAAAGTGAGTCAAATATGTTTGTGTTTACTCAAAAGTGAGTAAGGTCGTTTTCTTTCATGGTTGAGTAAAAAGTTACTCACTTTGATAAAATAAAGTTACTCACTTTTGACAACTAAGTTGAAACTTCAAAAGTGAGTCGAAGTTACTCTCTTCTGAGTAGATTTGAACGAGCGTGATACTGGGGATACTGCGTATGGACCAATGCACGCGTTCACTATTTGACGTTTTAGCGGTGCCGTGTTATTTACGTGACCATGGAAACTAGTGAATTCGGCACCGCTCAAACGTCAAACAAGTGAACTCTTGCATTGGTCCATTCCTATCTGTCAAAATTTGTGTCTTTGCAGTGTTCTTTTATTTAGCTAGAAGGTAAATTATTTAGCTTCAAGTTCGAAACATGAGAAAATAATAATTATTATGCACTTAAAATTGACAAATTAGGATCGTTTAACTTTGTTCAATAAAGGCTATTTGTTACACCCATTAAGGGTACGAGGTAAGCGGTCATTTTAACGTACAGAGCAAAATTTTATACCTGTTTTTGTCCAATGTTCTTGCAATATTACAATCCTATAAATGTGTTTTTTAGGTCTACATGGAAACGTTAAAAGTAATGCCTAAATCACTTTCTGCTGAAAGTAAACATTCCAGTAGGGAGAATTCTCCGAACAGTAAGTACCCAACCTATTTTTTATAATATTACCATATTCCATCTTCAATGTGTTGTTGTAAGTTTTAAAACGAAGTGTTGTTTTTTTTACTAATTCCTATCAATAATGTAAAATGTTGGTATTAGGATGCAGGGCAAAACCAGAAATAATTGTACGAGATTCAACGCCCTAATTTATTTTCAGTGCCGCGCTCTGTTGTACGCTATAAGATTTATATAAATACAATTCAATGATTCTTCTGCTTTGCTCAGTCTATAACTATGCTCGTCCTATAATGTCCTGCTGCAATTTCTCGGCTTGCTTTGTTGATGCATGTAAAATTCAGGCAAGGAATCGATCGAGAATTTTATTTTTTACAAATCAAAGTTTAACAAAATAAGTGATTACTTTTCTGTTGAAGTGCATACTTCGGAAAACAGCTTTGAGCTCGATTTAAGCCTAAAACAGCTTTGAGCTCGATTTAAGCCTACTTAAACCACTTAAACATACTTATTGTCAGCGCGGTAAAATGTTAGAAAACGGTTTCTCGTCGCACAATCTATGCGGAATACCTCACTTCGGAAGTAGAGCGCATTTGAGCGCATTCAGATGAATGATCTGAATGCGCTCTACTTCCGAAAGGGTAGGGTACAAAGCTACTTGGGCACTTCCATGATTTACTTTGGCATGGGAGGTTTTTCTCGGTCGAATTGTCTGAAACTTTGCAATAAGAAGCACTTCAATACGACGCATACTGAGGAAAAGTATGAGCTCAGTAGCTTTCAAAATACTCCACTGACGAAGTGAATCAAAAGTGCCAACAATAGGATCCGGTAATGCGAGAAATAGTCACAACAACAAAACCCGTAAGAATATTCGGTTCAAACCCCGAAATATTCACACAATTGTACAAATTTATCCTTTGTCATGAAAAGCTTATAATTTTGGCAGTTTTCAAGGCAATTATTTTTTTTTAATTCGTCTATCAATTGTAGACTACATGTTTGCTAAATTATATGTTGTATCCTGAGAAATTAACATATTGTCTTAGCTTTGTTCGCGATATGTTTAAGTCAATTTCTGTGCAATGCTGAATTTAAAAAGATTCATTGGGCCGAATTTCGCATAGTTGGTTCGATGATTGATTGCTGCAAACAAATTACGATTTCCTAACGGAAAGAAGGTCCGTCGCCACCCATTGCATCTGCATTGCTTATCCTATGTTTTATTTGGCTAAACACATTTTAATTTATGATTGATTCAAATAGTTTTGGAATGTGTAAAATAATAGCCATTCCACGATGATTTCGAGCATCTGTTTTTTCTTACCAAACTTGTAAATTTGAATGAGAAATGACCTTTTCCATTCTTCCCTCCCCTTGGTAATGCGACCTTGCCGCGATTGGAGGGCAGAATCCATTAGCCCATATGTGGAAACCAAAGGCGTAACATGTAGTGGTGGTATCACATTTTGGCATTTTTTTGCTTAAAGCCGCGTCATAATTCATATGGCATAGACGCACTAATATCTCGGATGGTCCAACGGACATTCTGCGTCATTGATAATAAGGCCGGAGCACAATGGATCCGGTTGACAATCCGTTTTTTTGACAGCTATTTTAAATGAACGGAATCATATGCGCCAACGCACAATGCATCCGGATGGACTTTGCGGTTTGGTACTAAACTGTACTAAACGCAAACTCAACCGTATAGTCATCCGGAAGATTAGAAAATTTTCAAATGTTGCGCTTGAGTTTACGGAAAGCTTGTTTGTTTTGACCGGTTTCTACAGTGCACGGTTGTTATGTTTAGTGATTTTTGTGCATAATTAGTTCAATTTTCACTAAATAAAATACAACCGGATCTGTGGAGCTGGTGAGATAAGCATTTTCGTTGGTGGGCAATGCATATAATCTCGGCTGCAACAGAAGCGGTGATTAGCATCACAGTGAAATTTGACCGTGATGTTTGAAGAACATTTCCTGCATGGAGTCGATGCTGCTGTTGGTGATGTTGCGGATAGCTATGGTCTTCTAATCTATTTCTGTTCTATTCATCGTTGGTCGATGAAGGAAATGACCATGTAGCGAAGTGCAACGAGGGTCATACTTTGTAATTAACGATAATATTGGTTCCGTAAATCCTCCAGGAGATACTTCAGGATTTTTTCTATGATTTCCTCCTAAAATGATTTCAAGAGTTTCTTCTGGGATTTTTACAAGAGGTGGTACAGGATTTTTATAAGTTCCTCCGAGAGTTGTGTGTGGAATCCCTGTTTGAGTTTTCTCTGGAAATTTTCCAGTAGATTCTTCTGAATTTCCTATAGGCATAACTTTTGGATTTCTTCCAGGAGTTGCTAATGTTATTTTTTCTGAAGTGTATTCTATAACTGTACTAGGGCTTGTTTCTGGAATTCCTCTAGGAGTTCCTTTTACAATAACTCCAGAAATTGCTTCTAGATTTTCTTCTAGAGTTCCTCTAGGAGTTTTTTTTTCTGGAGTTCTTTTTTAATTCCTTTCAATAAAATCTTTTTGATTTCTTTTAAGAATTCCTTTTGTATTTTTTTAGAGGTTCCTTCTCGAATGCCTCTTAATTCAAAAGCTGCTCCTGAATTTCATCAAGAAGGTGCTTCTCTCATTTCTCTAGAAGTTTCTCTTGAAGTTACTTCTGAATTAGGAGTTGTTTTAAAAAATCGTCAATAAATGACTTTTGATTTTATTTCAGAAGATCATCCAGGGTCTTCTTCTAGAATTTCTCCTATTTGTAATGGAAATCTTCCAGAAGTTTCTACTAATTCCTTCTGGGGCTGCTTCATAAAATGCTTGAAGTATTTCTTCTAAAATGCTTCTAAGGAGTTTTTTCTGGAATTCAACTTTGGTTTTTTTCTTTAAATTTTCGCCAGAATTTTCTTCTGTAATTCCTAGAATTTCTCTGGCATTCCAAATTTCAGAGGCAATTTCTTGGATTAATGCTTCTTGAATTCCTCAAAGAATTATATCCGAAAATTTCATCAAGAAATGCTTTGAAATTCTTACAATAGTTGCTACAGAAATTCTCCATGAGAACCTCTGGAATTCTTCCACGAGTCGCTTTTCGATTATTTCAAAAATCTGCTACTGGAATTCTTTCTTCTAGAATCTCTCCTAGTATTTTCCGGAAATTGCTTGCTGAAAGAGTTGCTTCTGAAATTCCTTCAGAAATAAATTCTAGGGTTGCTTCTGAAATCATTCAGAAGGTCCTAGGGGAGTTTCTCCAAGAGTTACTTCTGGAATTCATCATAGAATTGTTTCTGGGATTTCTAAAGGAGTTGCGTCTGGGAATTCTCACATAAACGCTATCGAAATTCCTTCAAAACATGCTTCGGGAGATGATTTTGAAATTCCTTCCAGGGTTCAACCTGGACTCCCCCGAAAGTTGCGTTGAAACTCCTCAAGGAATTACTTCTAGAATCACTTTAAGAAACCATCCTGAAATTTACCCGAGAGCTGCTTCTGTAATTTCTCATAGAGTAGATTCTCTTGATTTCTGCCGAAAGATGCTTTAAGAATTTCTTTGAATATGGATTTCCTCCGATAGTAGCTTTTGGGTATCGTTCAAGACAGTCACTTCCTTCAAGAATTTATATTGGAATTCCCCAGAAGGTATTGTCTATAGTTGCTCAAAATGTTGCTTCTGGGATTCCTCCCAAATTTTCCCCTGGAATTCCGCCAAGGGTTGCTTCTATGAATTCTCATGGAGATGTTCTTGGAATTTTATCAATAGGTGCTACTGGATTTCCTTAAGGAAATGGTTCTGAAACTCTGTTGAGTTCCCATTGGAAATCCTCCGGGAGTTGCTTCTAGGATTTCACAAGGAGTTCTCAATTCCTGAAAATTTGTCAAGATTTGCTTGTAAAAGATTTCAAGAGTTCCCACTGGAGTTTTTTTTCCGAGATTTGTTTTGGAATTCCTACACGAGTTCCAACTGGAATTTATCCGGGAGTTACATCTAGAATTCCTGTAGAAAAGGCTTTTGAAAAATCGCAACAAGCTGCTTCTGGAGTTTTTTCAAGTGTTGCTACTGAAATTTTTACCGGTAGTGCTCTTGCATTTCCTTCAAAAATTAGTCCTTCAATTTCTCCAGAAGTACCGTAATTTCGGGTGAAATTGATCACTTTTCACTGTTTTCCAATTTCTGTTTTCTATGATGTTGCAAATTTCAAACAACTTAATGCAGGGAAACAGGTACGACGGTTGGCCTCATTGGCTTATATACTGAAATTTTCATACAGTTGTTATTTTAGTGCTGAAAATCGTCTCTAAAATAAAAAATCAAGGAATTCCATTTCGGGGTGAAATTGATCACCTGCCAAAACAATTAGTGTTAGTTTTGAAAACAAATTTACCTATTTAATTTAGGCCTCCTGAATCCAAATATGATTGCCAAATTCTTAACAATGATAAATTTATGGAAATGATAAACAATTCATTTTCAACAATACCGCGGAAAACGCCTAAATATAGCCAATTCCCGAAGGAATCTTCTGATATCTATAAAAAATCAATTATTAAAACAAAATGAACAAATTAGAACGAATTTTGATGATATAATTCGTTTTGAGGATATATTTCAAGCATCCTTACAAATTTTCAGGTTGACACCATGTCCAAATCTTTGTATAAAAATATAAGTTTATTGATGTCTGCCAATACCACACAGAACACGATTATGGAATTTTCTATTATTTTTATAGAAATAAACATTCCTTAACACAAAAAACTTCACAACATGCAATTCGACAATAGTTAAGACAAATAACGTTCATTTACTATAGGTTGCATTGATTTTTGTGCTCTATTGGAGGGAAATAAAATCGTGTGAGTCGCTGATCAATTTCACCCTACTGATCAATTTCACCCGAATTTACGGTACATGTTTTGCGAATTTGATCCAGAAAATCCTTCAAATGCTGCCTCTTTGATTCCTGAAATAGTTTCTCCTAGAGTTCCTTAGATAATTGCTGCAGGATGTCCTTCAAAAGGTCTTCCCACGAAGTTGCATCGAGTATATTTTACCATGTTGTTCAGTCCCTTTAAAAGTGTCTCCTGGAATTCCTTTAAGGCGTCCTTGGGTATTTCTCGAGAAATTTCTTCAAGAGTTTTTTTTTCTGGAATTGTTCTAGAAATTCGTCCTCAAATTCCTCCAAGAGCTGATCTAAAATTCTGTAAAAATTTCCTCTTGGATTCTTTAAACAAACTCTTTTGTAATTGTTTCAAAAGTTGCTTCGGAAATTCTTTTTAGAGGTCTATCTGAAACCCTTGAGAAGTTCTTTTAAAAATTGAAATTTCTCTAATTGAGTTTTATCTGGAATTTTCCCGGAAGTTCCTTCTACACATACTCTATAAACCGCTTCTGAAATTCTTAAAGTTGTAGATTCTGGAATTAATTTAGTGGATATTCCTGAAATTTCACAGGAAGTTGCATTTGGCCGTCCTTCTTGAATAAAACTGTTCTTAAATTTCCTTCAAAAATTGCTTCTGAAACTCTGTCTGGAGTTCCTCTTGGAATACCTGTGGGAGTTGCTTCAGGGATTTCTCAAGGAGCCGTTTCGGGAATTTCTTCAAAAGTTTCTTCTGGAGCTCCCTCTGGATTTTTTCAATTCCCTATGGAATTGCTTATTGAATCCTTTTAGAAAATCCTCCTGGTATTCCTCCAGGAGTTGCTACTAAAATTTCTCAAATTGGAGTTCCTCACGTTAACGCTCTTCGAATTCTACCATGCTTCTGGAATTACTCATTGAGTTGTTGTTGTTGTATTGGAATTCCTTCAAGAGTTCATTCTCGAAATCCTCAGAGAATGGTTTCTGGAATTTCCCAAGGAGTGGCTTATCGAATTCTTTTGAGAGTTTCATTCGGAATTCCTCCGAGAGTTTCTTCTGCAATTTCTCGCAAAGTTGCTTTTCAATTTACTTTATAGTTGATGCTGGCATTCCTCAAGGAGATGCTTCTGAAATTCCTTCAAAAGTTTCTGTTGCAATTCCTCAAGAAGATGCTTTTGGAATTCCTTAAAAAGTTTCCACTGGAATTCCTCAAGGAGTTGCCTGTAAAATTCCTCAAGGAGTTGCTTCTAGAAATACTGAATGAATAACTTCTGGTGTTTTAATGAACTCTGGAATTCATCTGGGACTTGCATTCATTTCTTCAATTTATTATTTTCTGGAATTTGCCACGGAGATTCTTAAATGATTCCTTCAAAATTTGCTTCTAGAAACTCTTCCAGGAATTGCTTCTGTAATTCCTTCAAGAATTTCTCCTGATGTTTTCACAAGAGTTTCTTCTGGAACTCTTCCAACATTTGCGTCTGGAATTTCTTAAATAAACTATTATAAAATTCCTCCGCTAGTTGCTTGACAGTCTCTTAAGATTCAGGAATCCATTTTTAAATCCTCAGCAATAATAAAAAAAAAAAAAAAAAACAAACAAACAAACAAAAATCCCTGGGCAAAGGCACAACCTTGTGATCAGCATATGATTGCTGTCAGGTCCTGGGGCTTAAATGATTCTTTACTCTAAAGAGAAAGATGCACACTAGTGGTGCTATTGGTGATGCGAGTCAGAAATGTTTCAAACTTTAACACTTTTGATGTACTTCACCAAAGAGCCGATACTATACTAGATCTTTTTTATGAGAAGTGATTTAAATTTATTTTTGTTATTCCATTGCAGATGTATAAGCGGTCGTGAATAGTTTCATTGTTTTTTCTCCTTTTCATTTCGTTTTGTACTTTCTTTTTATCTTTTTACTTTTTATTTCTTAAACTAAAAGAAACTCAATGGACCTACACTTGAAGAACATGCGACATTCGGAGAAACAACTAAGTTGGAATCAATTTCCCAGTAAAAACATCACATTCCTACATACCTAATCGCATGTGGATAAAAGACGTTCGAATGTATCATCTTCTACTAACAAGCAGTTAAATACTGATAGTGTAGCAAAAAGAACTAAAGTAATATCCCCTATCTACTAATACATATTATTTATTTATCAAACGCGAATCGTTGCAATTTGCGGTATTAGTTTCGTTCCAAAAATCTTCGATTATTTTTTTTGCTGTATAATAAATATAAAGTTGATTGTAAATTAATTTTCTATCTGAAAGTTTAGTTATTAGTGTTAAAGTTAATCAGTGGACTGGTTCCGTAGATCTCCGAAATTCTTCAGACAAATCCACAACCACACACAACCGGGAGAATGATTCGAAAATACCTTTCCAACAAAGGCAAGCGGACAGGTTCTAATCCAATGTTAAATTAAACATCTGGATCAACCTCAAACCTCAAAAAATGTTTCGGCAACTACGAAACAGTACAAGTTTTAGAATCTATTATAAAACTATTTATTCACAGATTCATTCTTGTTACAAATGAGTGAGATACCGTGAGATTAGAGTTGTCATTTCCGGCCATTTTGTCGTCCGGGATGCGGGACAAAAATCATGTTGTCCCGGGAAAACCCGGGATTCCCGGGATTTATCAAATTTTCAATAAAGGTAGCATTTCGGTTTGAAACGGATGTACAAATTTATTAATACTTTTTTTTTCAATGACATAGACAGATATGTAACTTTTCAAAATAATATAAAATTATAGCAAATCACAGTTTTAGATAAGACATTCCTTATTCTGATGAAATAATCTAACAAAAATTCATAACTTAGCTTGACTAATTCGTGGTTTGCTATGGATTTTTTCAAATTCTCTATAAAACTTATGAATGGAAGTATTGATAAAAACTTAAGTCAATTTTAAAGCAATTGCTTCAAAACTTGAAAAGTCATTAAATTTAGAACAAAAGAAACGATTAAAGATCATCGAGGTATTGTAAGATCATGCGGTAAAGGTTAATTACTGAAATATTATTGACTGAAGTGCTACTGCCGTGAATCGCTAGACAGTCTGCATTTTGGTCAAAATTGAGTTGATATCAGTTTTCATTATATCTTCTAATGATCTTTCAGCTGCACTAACGAGAAATCACTTTTTATTCAGTAAAATTAGGAAAAACGCCAAGTCGAATTGTCCCATAATGAAAAGTAAACGCATGTCAGTCCCACTGCAGATTTTCGCATCGTGTAATACAAAAATGAATTATTACCATCTTTAAATTTTTCTTGGAAAGGTAACGGAGTAAAAACCAAATTATGAAAGTTTCATTGAAATCGAAACATGTTCCAATCTCCTGAATTTTTTTGAATATTTGTATGGAAAACGAGGTTGAAAACTTCTCAGTCAATTTTCTCAATGCCTACTTTTTACAGATGGTACTGACTTTTGATTTGCAGCAGTTTAGGTGTACTTTCAAATTTTTTATCTCAGCATAGGCTTATAAAAACGACTTATGTTGAAAAAAAGCATTAAAACTTTCCAACTAGACAAATAAAAGTATGTGTTTCTTACTTGGTAAATTGATCTTTTCATGAAAATAATTACTCATTTATTATTTTTTCATTATGCTTTACTACTTTATAAAATAAGAATAATAGTGATGAAAAATGTCATTTTTTTTTCATTGAAATTTAGTGGTTTTCATCAAATTCTACGTACATTTCGGAATCCCGGGATTCCCGGGATGTCAGACATAAAATCCCGGGAAACGGGAAATCCCGAATTTGTCAAATCCCGGGATTTTTTGTCCCGGGATGTCCCGGATGGACACTCTACGTGAGATGTATTTCTTCCTGTACTAGTCTTTGATGTACGTACTTCACTAGCGATGCATAAACTATCAACTATAACTATCAACTGAATTGCGCTAGGATGAATGAGCTTACGAACGAATGGGATACAAAAGAAAAAGAATTAATGATCTGCAATATGATCACTCTGAAAGCTTCCTTGAGCGTTAGACGACTAAAAGCTCGTTCGTGCATTATAATGAAGCTAGTCTACGTTACATTTGAGATACCCGATTAAAAATGAATAATTAATTCTAACACTTCCCCTTAATTTTGCATTTTTAAGCAATTTAGAAACTTATCAAATTTACATTTAGCTAGGGGTTTCGTGAAGAAATCTGCAATTTTGATTATCACTTGATACATAGGTTATTCTCAATTTCTTATTTTTAATCAATTCTCTTATATACATATACTTTACGTCCACATGTTTTGTCCTTTGATGTTCTCTGGGTTCCTCGGCAATCCTTATACAAGGTATGTTGTCTTCATAAATTGTGAATGGGTTCGAATTAATCCCAATCTCACTCAATAAATGTGACAACCATATTCCTTCTTTAGCTGCATTACAAAGGGATACCAGTTCAGCCTCCGTCGAAGACAGGGTTACGATTTGTTGACGTTTGCTGCTCCACGATACAGTATTCCCGAAAACCATGAAGACATTCCCAGAATTCGACTTCCGACCTTCTTCGTCATTGGCGTAGTCTGCATCAGCATATCCGATCAATGGGATGGGTTCAGTCGATCGGTTGTATGTCAGTCTCATCTTTTTGGTTCCTTGCAGATAGCGTAAAATCCGTTTGAGACCGGTCCAATGAATTTCTCCTGGGGCGCTCTGGAATTGACTTAGCAAACCAACAGAAATAGTTAAATCGGGCCTTGTCACCAAGGCCAAATACTGCAAGCATCCAAGCAAAGCTTTGAAAGGAGCATCAGTTATATTTTCTGATTTTCTCCACTTCAAGTTTGGGTCCATTGGCGTGTTTACAGGTTTACAGTCCTTCATTCCAAATTTGTCCAGAATCTTGTTAACATACGATTCTTGTGAAATTACCATTTTCCCAATTTCTTTATTATATTTAATATCAAATCCAAGAAAATTGTTAACTTCATTCAAATCTTTCATCTGAAAGTTTTTGGTTAACTCAACTTTGATCCATTTGATTTGATTGATGGTTTCTCCAAAGATCAAAATATCATCAACGTATAAAATTATTATCAAATTTCGTTCCTGAGATATGTACAAGCAAGAGTCACTTGCTAATCTTTTGAATCCTAATTTGGACATAATTTCATCAAATCTTTGATTCCAACTTCTGCCGGCTTGTTTAAGTCCATACAGACTTTTATTTAGTTTACATAGTTTTTCAACGTCTCTTCCCATATTTGGAAGCTTCATATAAATTTCTTCTTCCAGAATTCCATTTAAGTAAGCAGTCTTAACATCCATTTGATGTATAAACAAATTATGTTGAACTGCAACTGCCAAAACTGTTCGTATACTCGTTAATTTTGCTACAGGAGCGAAAGTTTCATTGTAGTCTAATCCTGGCCTTTGGGAACAGCCTTTAGCCACCAGTCGCGCCTTATATCGATGAGTATTGTCAACATCTTTTATCGTAAACACCCACATTGAGTTGATAGCTCTTCTTCCCTTTGGAAGCTCACTAACCAACGTCCACGTGTTATTTGAAGATAAAGATTGCAACTCCTCATCGATCGCTTCTTTCCATTTAGGCCAATCGTTAAGCTTCTGTAGCTCGTGTATACTCTGAGGAATATTTTCTAGTTGTGCTGAGATATAGAAACTTGTCTCAAAATCTTGCAACCATCCTGGCGCTCTATGATTCCGTCTACTTCTTCGCAAGTATTGATCACCTCCATTCTCAAAGTCGTCCTCAGCTTCAACGAATTCCTCATCATCAGTACTGTGAACTGAATCTATATCTGAATAATGGATTAGTTGATCATTTTGAACGGCAGGTAATTCTGCCTCACAATAACGACGTTCATTTGAACCATCATCCTTTTCGTTAGTATTTTTGAAAAAATACTGTGATTCATCAAACACAACATCGCGAGAAATTATGATTTTTCTTTGATCATTGTCCCACAATCGATATCCATTAACTCCATAACCCACAAAAACTAAAACTTGACTTCTTTTGTCCAATTTCAAGCGGTGTTCTTTGGATATATGAGAAAATGAGATACACCCAAATGTTCTAAGTTTACTCAAATCGGGTTTCGAACCGAACCACATCTCATATGGCGTTTTGGTAACGGACAATGCACAAGTAGGGCTACGGTTTGTGACGTAAGCTGAATTGTAAAGTGCTTCCCCCCACAAATACATAGGTGCATTACTATCGTGCATCATTGCCCTAACCTTTTCCATGAGCGTACGATTCATCCGTTCGCAAACCCCATTTTGTTGCGGTGTGTACGGCACTGTTGGTGTCATCTGGATACCCTTTTCAATGCAAAACTTCACAAATTCATTTCCAAAATATTCTCCCCCATTGTCTGATCTGAATGTACTGATTTTCGAATCAAAATGAGCAGTGACCAATGCCTCGTACTCCTTAAATTTGTCAAACACTTCACTTTTGCTACGAATCAAGTAAACTACTACGAAATGAGTAAAATCGTCAACAAAACTCACGAAATACTTGAAGCCGTTATAAGTGGGTTCTTGCAATTGGCCACACACATCCGAATGAATAAGCTGTAACGGCCTTCTAGACCTAGGTTTATCGGAAGTTACAAAAGGTAATCTTGTTTGTTTTCCAGTGATACAAGCTTTACAAATCACTGAATTTCCTTCAAATGATGATAATTGACTGTTAAGTCCTTCAACCATTTGCTTTGAAATCAGTTTCTTTAAGCTTGAATCTCCCAAATGGCCTAATCGGTTATGCCACATTTGCAAGCTATCGGACACCTTACCTATATTTGCTTCTTCGCTATCAGCAGCTAAATAAACCTCAAGCCGGTAGAGACCATTATCTCTCACCCCATGAATTATTTGCTTACCTGTTTCATCCTTTATAACAACGCCACCTTTTTGAAAAACAACGGAACAACCAGCGGACTCAATTTCAGCCACAGAAACCAGATTGGAATGTATCTCGGGAATGAATAAAACGTTATACAATACTAACGAATCTTTATTGCCTCCAGAACGCAGATACACATTTCCAGCTCGTTTACAAAATAATTCAGAACCATCCTTGGCTGTTTTGATCCGCTTCTTTTCGATCTCCCACATATCATTGAATGCTCGACTGTCATAAAACATATGGCGAGAAGCGCCGGAATCAAGAAAACAGTCGAACGGCAAACGACGTTTGCCCAACTGACGGATACGATCGGCTCGGATTACTTCGTCTTCAATTTTGTTGGTGTCCAATCTACCCAACGGGATGCGAACCATAAAAGCTCCATCCTGTCGGATAATGGTTTGGCTGGCCTTGCAATTTGATGCGGCATCATCACCTTGGTCTCCAGATACTTCCGGCGCTACCTTATCAGATGCCTGGGCTAAGTCGTCGACATCCATTGACTCGACAGGTTCCGACTTGTCCGAACCCGGATCTTGAGAAGTACCCAAGTGTACTATCTCGACCCCATGGTTGGCTTCGTCAACCTCCATCGGTTCAATGGGAACTGTCGGACCACAACGCAGATCATCATTGATGATAGCCGGCTGCATCTCGACCACTTGGTGAGCGACGTTTGCCAACAAGGCCACGTCATCGCGCTCATCATGCACCTGCGCTTGGTGCACACGATCGGGGCGCGCTCCATTTCCTCCGCCATTTGCTTGTCTTGGCTGTTGCTGACGCCTCTTGTTTCGCCGGTAGACGAAACAGTTTTTGCGACGATGTCCAATCTTCCCGCACTCGTAGCACGTGACGTTCTTTTTAGGTGCTTTTTCTTGACCCATTAATGCCACGCCTGGTTGTGGCTGTCGATGAGGCTGGTGTCCTCCGTTTGCTCCGGCTGCTTCCTCAGCATCAAGGAAAAGGCGCTGCACTGCTTCTATGGACATTGCTTCGAGATCGTCCTTCCTGAGCACGGATAATGCTCCAATCACGTGGCGATAGGATTCCGGGATGGCTACCAAGAGGGTGTTTAACTTTTCCGCTTTAGTGATTACTTCGTTCATCGTCTCAAGTTGGCGGAGCACATCTGAATGCTGTGCGAACAGTTCTTTTAGCGATGCATACCTTCCATCTTTCAAACTGTAAAGTTTAGCTCGGAGGCCGATCATAGCGACCGCTCCTCGTGGCTGGTATATTCGGATCAGCGTATCCATGATGTGCTTCGCATAACGACAGTCAAGAACGTGTCCCATAGCTATGTCATCCAAAGCAAACCAAAACTGATTCACGGCGGCGTCATCGTCTTTCAAGCGTTTTTGCAGTTTCTCTTTACGAGCATTTTCTGCAGCAGCATCGGCCCCTTCGGTGGGCGCAGCATAATCCTCTTCATCAGGAGTTTTCTCAAGTGTGTACAGAAGGCCATCTTGCTTTAAGTATTGTTCCATTCTACGTTTCCAAAATGGAAATGATTTTTCATCTCCTTTGAAAAGTGGAACACATACTCTTTGCAAACGATTTTCCATTTCTGTAAATCTGAGAAATCAAAAGTAAACCGTCAATTAATATTGTCCTGGGCCCATAACCTGTTAAAGTTAATCAGTGGACTGGTTCCGTAGATCTCCGAAATTCTTCAGACAAATCCACAACCACACACAACCGGGAGAATGATTCGAAAATACCTTTCCAACAAAGGCAAGCGGACAGGTTCTAATCCAATGTTAAATTAAACATCTGGATCAACCTCAAACCTCAAAAAATGTTTCGGCAACTACGAAACAGTACAAGTTATAGAATCTATTATAAAACTATTTATTCACAGATTCATTCTTGTTACAAATGAGTGAGATACCGTGAGATGTATTTCTTCCTGTACTAGTCTTTGATGTACGTACTTCACTAGCGATGCATAAACTATCAACTATAAACTATCAACTGAATTGCGCTAGGATGAATGAGCTTACGAACGAATGGATACAAAAGAAAAAGAATTAATGATCTGCAATATGATCACTCTGAAAGCTTCCTTGAGCGTTAGACGACTAAAAGCTCGTTCGTGCATTATAATGAAAGCTAGTCTACGTTACATTTGAGATACCCGATTAAAAATGAATAATTAATTCTAACAATTAGCAGATTAACGCGAACTATTAGATTACTATGAAAACATAACTGAATAATTTAAATTAACAATGCATGTCATTAGAAACCGTGTAAACTCATATCGTGAACGAACAGGCCATTGATACACATACATTGTAATTTAAAGACAAATAGTATCGAATAAATTGAAAAATGGTAATGACATTATGTTTTAAACAAGTGATTGCGTAAATGCTTATTAAGAAACTGGAAAAATTTAGTGTGATTGATGGTAGTTAACAAAATGGTGATTATTAGAGTGATAACATTTAGTGATAATGCGAATATAAGTGATAAAAGGAAACTTCCTTTTGCTGTTATGAAGATGATTTTGAGTGTTAATATGACTTTTGTTTTATTACTGTAATATTTTTATTAGCAAAAAGTTTTATCTCATGTTTTTATAATCTGTGGGCTTCGTGGCCGTGCGGTTAGTGTTACCAAGCATTAAGCCGCATTGAGTAAGGAGCGTGGGTTCGATTCCTGCTTTATGCAGCCCACAGACGCTCAGACGGTTTGACCAACATTGACTCCGCCCCCAAGTTAGTCAAACCGATATATGTGTATGCAACCGTTTAACCGACTGTCAAAGCTTGTTGCAGCAACACTATATTTCTTTGCATGTTTCGAATGATCTCGGCAGCCATCTAGTGGATATGTGATTGTTATTTTTTTCCAATTCTGTGACTGGGGGGAGTATTCCTTGGGAGTATTTTTGGGAAATAATCGTAGTAAGGAAGAGCAGAAATTTCAAAATTGAGGTACCGGAACACATGGACATTGATGAGGAATTCCAGTTATAATTCGCACGAAGTATTCCGGCAACACTCCAAAATTATAAGGGATCTCTGTTGAGGGTTGGTTATTCTGAATAGTCATCAATATGAGAATGACTTTGGGAATTTCTTTAAACATTTTTTTTTCCGTAATCTTTCAATGGTTATAGTTATTTTACGTTGAAGTTTTTCCAGGAATCCATGGGCTATATAGGGGTTTTACCAGAAATTCTTCCTGGAGTTGTACCAGGAATTTCATCAATAATTCTTCTATACATTTATTCCCAGATTCCACCAGAAATTCCTCCGGGAAAAATTCTTCAAGCATACCTTTAGGTGGCATTCTTCCAGAGATTCCTTCAAAGGTTGCTCTACAAACTATTCAGTATTTCCTCCAATGATTCCTTTAAAGATCAATCTAAAAAAATCCTCAAGTGATTTCTTCAAAAATTCTTCAGGGTTTACTTCAAGGCTGCCTCCAAGAATTTCTGAAGAGATTGCTATAACAATTTCTTCAAGATTTCCTCTAGAAGTTAGTTCCAAGAATTCTATAACGCATGCCTCCTAGGATTCCTCCTTAAATTCCACTAGGAGTTGCTTCTGAAATTCCACCAGGAATTATTTTATAAATTTCTCATTGTACCCCTGAAGAAACCCTACGAGGCATTCGTCCTGGGATTCCTTCAGAAATTACTTCAAGGATCTACCGAAAATTTCTCCGAGGATTCCCAAAGGAATTTATCCATCAATTTCTTTCAGTATTTTTTCCAGGATTTTTTCCAAGGAATTCCCCAGGAATCGACTTAGATAATCCTTTAGGAGCTCCTTCAGGAATCGCTTTAAAGTTCTTCCAAAGTTATATTAAGAAATTTCTCCAGTAATTTCTTTGGTGATTCCTCCAAGGATTTTTCACGACAATGCTCCATTGATTTTTCCAGAAATTTTCCCAAAAATACTTCCAGGTGCTACTCTAGGTGTTCAACCCCTAATGAAAATGCTTTGTTTAATATTCTGAATAAATATAAATGGAATCCCTGGATGAATTATCTTTTGGATCTTTGCAGAAGATTTCTGTAATACTTAGGATAGAGAAAGGAAGAATTTATAGTTCAACCCTTCGTGGAGTTTCTGATCGATTTTTTCGTGGAAATATTTAAGTTTTTACGGAAAAAAAATTCTTGTGGACTCTTTGGAAATTTTTTAATGAATTCCTTGGATGATAACCCCCCGGATAAAGCAAAGAAATCCTGGTAAAACGTTTCAAGTATTTTCTGGTAGAACGACTGGTGAAACTCTGGTATATTTTCTGGCAGAAATTTTAATAATGAAATAATTAAACGAAATACTCGTGAAGTCTCTGAAGGAATTACTAGTGGAATCTTTAAAGAAAACGGTGTCTAATACCCGATATGACTGTTACTGGAGGATATACTGGTGGATTGGAAATATTCTGGTGGGAATTCCTCAAGGCCTTCCGAGAATAATTCCTTGGGAAATTTCGGGAGACATCCCTTGATTAATTCTGGGAGAAATCCCTTGAGGACTTTCAGGAGGAATCCTTTGAGGTATTCTATGAGGACTCCGTTGAGAAATTCCTGGAGTAATCTCTTGAGGAATTCCCTAGAAAAACCAATGGAAGAAAATTCTGATAGAATTCCTCAATAAATTCCGGGAGGAATCCGTGGTAAATGACCTGATGGGCCCAGAATAACCTTAGAGGAATTCCTGAACGAACGTTTAGAAAAAATCCTGATAGAATCCTTGACAGACTTTCTGATGGAATCCCAGAAAGTGTCCATAATGTAATCCCAGGAGGATTTTATAATAAAATCTTATAAATATTTCAAATGGAATCCATGGAAGAACTTCTGATGGAATCCTTGCAGAAACTCCTGAAATCTATTGAAGAACTTCTGATGAAATCCCTGGAGGAATTCATGATGGAATCAAAAAAAAAAACTCCTAATAGAATTACAGGTAGAATCTCTGAAGGAACTACTAATGAAAACCCTGGAGAAGCTCCTGCTGTAATCCCTAGAAAAACTTCTGATGTAATTTCTGGAGTAACTTCTAATAGAATCTCTGAAGGAACTCCTGAGGGGATCCCTACAGGAAGTCATGATGAAATCTCTGATGGGATTCCTGATAATATTTCAGCGGAACTCCTTATAAAATCCTAAGATTATATCCTGATGGAATTTCTTGAAGAACCCCTGATATAATCTGTAGAGGAATTCCGGGTGCAATCTGTGAAGGAACTCCTGATGGAATCCCTAGAGAAACTTCTGAAAGAACTCCTGTAGGAATTCCAAGTGGAATCTCAGAAGAAACTCCTGTTGGAATCCCTGGAGGAACTCCTGATGGAATCTCTGGAAGAAATCATGTTGAAAGATTCAAGGGAACTACAGAAACTTCTGATAGAATCCCAGGAGGAATTCCTGGTGGATTATCTAAAGAAACTGCTTATGAAATCCCTGAAGGAACTCCTGATGAAATCTTCAAAAGAACTCCTGATGAATCTCTGGAGAAGTTCCTGCTGAAATCTCTGAACTACACAGTTAAAAATAATGATGATTACATGTCATGTAAACTTCATTTATGCGATGTAAACATGATGTCATGTAAATTTAAGTCTGGAATCATGTAAATTTGTGTTATATGTCATGTAATCACACAGAATCCTGCTGGATTACATGACATATAATTGAAGTTTACATGACATGTCATGCAAATATCCACTATATTCCACGCTCCAATTATGTGCATTATATGTCTCAGAAATTTACATGTTTCGTTCGAACTGTGTAACGTTCAATGTAATCTCTAGAGGAACTCCTGATGGAATCTCTGTAGGAACTTCTGTTCAACTTTCTGAAGGAATTACTGATAAGGTTCCAGAAGGAATTTTTGATGGAGGATCCTAATATAATCTCTGGAAGAATTCCAGGTGGAATCTTCGAAGGAACTTCTGATGGAATCTCTAAAGAAACTCGTGATGCAATCCCAGGAGGAATTCCTGATAAGATTCCCGATGGAAATCCTAATAGAATTCCTAGAGGAACTACTTATGATATCCCTAGAAAACATCCTGATGAAATTCCTCGACGAACTCCTGATAAAGTTTCTGAGGAACTACTGATTGAATCTCTGGAGGAATTTTAGGTGGAATCTCTGAAGGAACTCTTGATGGAACTCCTGGAAGAACTCCTGATGAAATCCCCATAAGAACTCTGATGGAAACCCTAAGGGCATTTTTGATAGAATCTCTATAGGAACTTCTGATGGAATCCCTGGAGAAACTCCAAGAGAAAATCCTTGGAAAAATTCTTAAAGATATTCTTGAACAACCCCTGATGAAATCCCTAGTAGAACTCCTGATGAAATTCCTGGAGGAATTCCTGATAAGATTCCTGATGGAACCCAAGTAACATGAGTAGCTGAACAACATTTAATTCAGCTGAAATTTGCTTCAGAGTGAGTTGTTCAACTGTTGTTCGACTAAAATGTTTTTTGGGAACTCCTGATGAAACCCATTGAAGAGCTCTTTATGATACCCCTAGAAGTAATCCTGATTGAGTTCTTCGAAGAACTCCTGATATAATCTATGAAGGAACTTCTGAAAGAATGTCAGGACGAATTCCAAGTTGAATCGCCGATGGAACTCTTGACGGAATCTCTAGAGGAACTCCTGATGAAATCCAAATAAGAACTCTGATAGAATTCCTTAAGATGTCCTGGAAGGTACTCCTGATGGAATCCCTGGAGAAACTCTTGATGGAGTCCCTAGAGGAGTTCCAGGTAAAATCCCTTACACGGTGTCTTTGTGGAGTAACTTTATTACAAAAAAATAGGTAAGTCTGAAATTTCGAACTAAAAACAATTAGACTTTGCTCTTTCATTTGCGACCAAAATCAAAATAATCGGTCGGGGGGTCCAGAACATTTTTTTTTTATTTTGTGTGAAGTATTCATAGATATGTGTTTTTTACCGACACACATTGCGTTGAACATAGATACGAGACAAACTGCAAGATCAAACCATTTGAACACCTTGGCTTAGAAGGTAAAGTTGTTCTTGCTCAAAAGAGCTGTAATAAGCATATATGACATATGATATACGCATAATTGCAAAACTGTCTCAAACGTCATTTTAGTTATTGTCCACGAAAATCCTTGAAAATCGTACTTAAAATGGTCATAATGATGTAAGAAGTTATTAGGAAATATTTTTAATAGGTGAAGATGCATCGATATCAAACCTCGAATTTTCAAGAGCTTGTTTGTAGATTTGTATCTTGAGAACCTGACAACCTTTTGCGTTGAACATTTTATTGATTAGTCACCACCAGCGAGTGACCAGTGAGTTACCGGTTGTCTGCTTCTCTAGACTTGTGCTTTTGAAAATTCGAGGTTTGGCTTCTATGTATATTCACCCTTAAAACCATTGATAACCGAGTGTGTAGCTCGTTGTTATTAAGCAGATAAACGGACCAAAATAAAAACTGTCACCGCTGGGAGACAGAGGAGGATCTTCTCTTCGTCGTAGCATTGTGAAATAAAGTGTAAATAACAAGCTATGGCTTTTAGGACGAGATCAAAAATTATGCGAGATTTCTCTTTTTACTCGTTACAAAAGTGACTTATCCGCCTTTCAAACAACACAATTTCAGTTATTCGAATTAACTAGTAGAGGGCTTCACATGTGATAAACCTTGTTATAAGGCATGTAATATACTTGCCCCATGGTGCTGAAAAATACGCTAATTTAGATGGTATTTGAGAAGTTTCAAATCTTATATTTTTTTATGTTACTTTCTTTATGGCACAGTGCTTATGAAAAGATCAGAAACTAACATCATGAGGCTAAAATGGGTTTGGGATTTTTGTACTTATTTGCAGTACTATAACCCCATATTAACCCCTCTACCGCCAGCTTCATTTTTTCAAAATATTCAAATCGCGATAACTTTTTTGTTTCTCAATATTTTTGAAAAAAACATTCCACAACTTCTCAAAAGCTCTCTTATTTTTAGAATCTGTATCGGTTTTGAGCATTGGTCATCTATATTCGGAGATATTCCAAAATTCCTTGGGGGACCGACGCATAGCCATAACTCTCGTAATTATCTCTGGCTACAGATTTTTTCTCATATTCGGTTATTCGCTTTTCAAAACTAAACTTTGATGAAAGTCTATTGTGAAGAAATTAAACAAATCGGTGTAACTGTTTTTGAGCAATGAGCTTTTATGTTTTTGGTACCACTCTAGCCGTAACGAGATCTTGAAAACTTCTTAAAACATCATATTGAAATTTTATATGGGATGTGTCGGTCCCCCAAGGAACACCGAAATATTTTTAAAACAAGTTGACCAATGGTTAATACCGACATAGATTCCAAAAGTAGAAGAGTTTTTTGAGAAGTTGTGAAAAAAATGGTGGAAAAATATAGAGAAACAAAAAAGTTATCGCGATTCAAATATATTTTTGTGCTGAAAAAATGAAGCTGCCGGTAGAGGGGTTAAGCTAAATAATAGCAAACAAACTCATGAATATCTCTTCTGCTATCTGTCGAATTGAATTTCCCTCTTCAGCATATTTCTTTATTATGGTTTCAAGAATGAGCTTTTACAATGGGATTATAAGTTTGTACCGTAATCCGGGGAAACATTGATCATTTTTTTGAATATTTCTTAAACATTTGATTTGAAAATGCATGTGTTGCAAATTTTATATTTTTAAAACAAGTACTGCCACCCATTGCTCGTGTTTATGTACTGTATTTTGTTTTCTGAAAGTTTAAAGCATGCTTAAAAAAATGTTTTAAGTGAGTTTTTGATTTAGCTGATATGGGGTAACATTGATCACACCATGAAAACATCGTTCGGTAATATTGAAAATATCATTACTTACTGAAATCATGGTCCCTGAAGCCGAATATGAAGGTCAAACTCTTATAAGTCATTTACTTTTTGAGTTATTTTAAAATTAAAAACACCTTGAATTGTGGAATACGCTTAAATGTATGCAATTTCCTAAGGAAATTCTTCACGCTTTATAATAATTT
Organism: Aedes aegypti; assembly: GCF_002204515.2. Classification (NCBI taxonomy): domain Eukaryota; kingdom Metazoa; phylum Arthropoda; class Insecta; order Diptera; family Culicidae; genus Aedes; species Aedes aegypti. The sequence goes on along the minus strand of NC_035108.1, from coordinate 230,591,682 downwards.
GTGAATTATGTTTTATTGAACATATTTATGAGAATTTTGATAACGGAGCCGTTTTCGGCTATGTCATTTTTAGTAACAACCGCATTTCTCTTGCTCATATCGTTTACAGAACTCATGTGAGACATGATTCTTTTATGGTGTCATCCATAATCATGAAAATCATTGTTTACAAAAGTTGAAAAATTTACGCATGAACACAACTTTATTTTCGCAAAAACCCTATTGTTTATTAGCTCATGATTAGAAGAAAGAGAATCGCCATTCATGCATTGAAAATATTTCATCAACAAATGTTGATTCGAGCTTTTTACGAAAAGGGTCATTGCGATCAATTTTACCCCGCTGATCAATGTTACCCCGGATTACGGTACTTACATTAAAGTACAAGCGTGTTTGGAACATACCTCAAAATTTCTTCATAGTAATTTCCATATAAACCTACATTGTCTTTAAACCACCTAGAAAGCTGCGAATTTCACAGAAAACTATTTTTATAGTAAGGATAGTAAGGAACATATGTGAGATTGAATTCTCAAACATTTTTTAAATTTTGAACCGCCCCAATGTACATAAACACATAAATAGGCAAATTCAAACATATGTGCAAGTCTCTCGAAATCAAAAAAAAAAAATACTCTGGAGCCCCCGACCGATTATTTTGGTTTTAGCAGCAAATGAACGCGAGAAACCTAGACTTTATTGTGGAGAAGTTTCAGACTTACCTATTTTTTTGTAATAAACTTGTTCTACGAAACACACCGTGCCTTAAGGAACTTCTGATGGAATATCTGGAGGAATTCCAGATGGAATTCCTGAAGGAGCTCCTGTTGGAATCCCTCGAAGGACTGCTTATGACATCCCCAGAAAAACTCTTGATGGAATCCCTAGAGAAATTTGCGATGGGATTCTTAGAGGAACTTCCGGTTTAATCCCTAGAGAAACTTCCAATGAAACCCCTATAGGGTCTCCTGATGAAATCCTTCGTGGAATTCATGATAGAATGATGAGAAGTACTCCTGATGGAATTCCTGGACGAACTCGTGTTTAAATACCTACAAAATCTCCTGGCCCCTAGAAGAACTACTGATGGAATCTCAGTAGGTACTCCTGATAAAGTCCCAGGAGGAAATTTTGATGTAGTTCCTGATGGAATCCCGTGAAGAATTCCATGTGAACTTTCGGAAGAAATTTCTAAAAGGAATCCTTACAGGAATTCCTAATTAAATCACTGGTAAGAATCATGATTGAACACTTGGTGGAATCATGAAGGAATTACCAATGAAATTCATGAAGAAATTTTGGTAGGATTCCTAAAGAAATTCTTGCAGCGTTACCTGGAGGAATTTCTGGCGAAATACCTTGTAGGAATTCATGTTACAATCCATGGAGGAATTCCTAAATAAACTTATGATGGAATCTCAGATAGAACTGCTGGTGGATTTGGTAAAGAAATAAGTTAAAGATTATGGGAAAACGCTTGTGGAATATGTAGAAACAATTCAAGAGCGCACATTTGCTAGATCACCATGGTGTAGACGCTGCGTAAATTCACTCATTTTGACTTTCCATTCATCTGCATCGCCACTTCATGGAACGCCGAAGCTTCAATTTGACAAATAGTGGCCCAAAGTCACCCCGAGTGGGTCAATATCACCCCGAAAGATGGTATCTAACCTGTTGGCCAAGAACCTGTTTACGGATCGGTTCTTGAAATCTTTCGTCCTCCAGAATTTCGCCTATGTTTCTTTGGGCATTGTTTCAGGGATCCAAGTAGTATTGAGGAGTTATCAAATAATCCCACCTAACACCTTCCAAGGCATCAATCAAAACTATACTGTGATTTTTCTGGAACCTTGATGGTGGTGTTTAATTTCCTATAAAATTCTTAATTCGACTCGGTTCAGCATCTACTTGATGCAAATCTTTAAAACATGAAAAAAAGAGATTGATTTCAACTGGTTAACCGCAACCAAACGTATTGATTGTGCGTTGATTATCCGTTTTGCGTACGTTTTCCATTTTAGTACAAACCGGATCAAATGGATTGACAAACGCAAACTCAAACGCAAAACGCAACGTATCCATTGTGCTCCGGCCTATAGAATTGATGCCCATTTCAAATAATTGATCTATTCGAAGTGGACATTAATTTTATTGGTGACGATCAGTTTGCCTTTTGCTAACCAGAATGATCCGTAGCCACTCTTACTGTTTGCTAGCTAGACACATCGTTATCAAGTACGACGTAGGGAATATTACTCTGAGGAAAATGACTAGTAGATTCACTGAGTACAAATAAGTGGCGACAATCTTATTTTAATATGGTTTTTACATTGCCATAAAAAGAAATACAACCCTCCATGAGTCAATATTGAAGGGACCATCGACTCATGGAAATATACTGCTTCGCGACTAAAAATGGGTGAACCAACGTGCGAAGTTCGATTTTTGACCAACTTCGCTGCGTCGCGAGTTACTTCGCTATAGTGCGCATCTATGCCCTCCACCGTGTGCATTATGCGCACTATTGAGAATCGAGCTGCGACGCGGCGAAGTTGGTCAAAAATCAAACTTCGCACGTTGGTTGACCCATTTTTCAACGCGAAGCAGTATATCGAATCATGGAACAGCAATGCTATGGAAAGTCGTTTGAGGGGACCATCATAGTAACCACGAAATTTGATTTTTATTATGGTTCCATGAGTCGATATCGATAATTCCAGCTTCATTTTCGCAAAATTTACAAGTAGGCGTTGTGAAGCATTGCATTTGCCACCGAAAAGCGAATCTTGTAGGAGACTGTTATAGAAGCCTAAGGTAACTTTACTCTTCAATATTGTGCATTCAGATTAACTTTAGACCGAAGTTCATAAGAGAAATGAAATATCACCAACAAAAGTTCGCCGAAGTTCGGCGTCGTCATTTTACCGAAGTGCTACGCCGCCAAAGGCATTCCTTATGCGTCGGCGAAGCACTAAATTAGAATGCCGACGCCGAACTTCGCCGAAGTTTTGACTGCCGAACTTCTAATTGTCACTCGAATTGTCAATATTGAGCTTGAGCTTGATTGGCCGCCCGTGGATGCTACTCCAGTATCGCCAGATCAGCTGCACTTACACAAGGAACCAACCGAATGACTGCTTGGGACTAACAGGCATCCTCAGTGTATAAGTGCTGGTGATCTTCTATTTTTAGGCTTTAATGGCGCCTGCCACGTCAGAATGCAGACCAATGAGGGGAAGGGGGAGGAATTGATGATGCATTGAACTGGCTCCCACGTAGACCGTATATTCCACTGCATCCACGCCAGTTCATGCGGGAGTGTATGGATTGGGGGAAAGGCATGGCAGAGAGGTTTGCTTTTGTGGTTAGCAGACTGCCTATGTATCAGGCGTGAGAAAGGCGTGCGCGTGGAAGTAGGAAGCGTTAGGGAAACGGTTTCTTGTCCGTCTCTGGTTCTAGCGTTTGCTATGAACGAATAGTTTTGAGTGTGATATATTTAGAATGGAAGATAGAAGCAAGTGAGAGATATACAACTACAAAGTACGAGGAAAGGGACGGGCCTGGGATTGAACCCATGACCTTCTGCATATGAAGCAGAAGCGGTAGCCATCAGACCACCAACCCCGTCAATAACTTTACTTTTCAATATTCACTATAAAAATTACTATGGAAAGTAAGACGCTGAGATCGATCATTAGGGTTCATTTGCTAGGTTCGAGAAATTGTTGAACAGACAAGGAAAGTGACTTTTTTCTTTAAGGATATATGAACGTAATGACCGACAAATACTTTTAACAATAAAAAATGAAATTAACTAGAACTACTACTAAACAGCCTGATTTTGTTAAGACTTCACGACAATTGACATTTAAGCCTCTAATCTTACGGAAAAGACAGGAGTAATCAGAATCTTAAACTAGAAGAGTTTTTTGGGAGCTTGTGAAAAAATGGTGCAAAAATGTTAAGAAACAAAAAAGTTATCGCGATTTGAATTTTTTTTTAGCTAATCGTACCAATACGAGTCCTTCGTGAAGACTGAGCAGGACGGTTCATTTTTGCGTCGCAAGTGAAGTTTTGTTTCGCAAGTGAAGTTTTGTTTCGTTTTCGCGAATCTTGCTGAGCAGTGCTTTGTAAAGCCCAAGCCAGCCAGCTCGTTATTCATTCAGCCCGCATGCGTTAAGTGTGCTGGTGACCAAATTGAAGTAATTTGGAACTACAGTTACTTTTTTTTTTTTTTTTTTTTATTAAAGACACTTTACACCATTTGGTGCATTCGTGTCTGAAAAAAATTTAACATACAGAATTAAATTCATTTTGGTTCACTCTCATTTTTTCTTCTCGATCGCGTCTGGTACACCTTCCAATCCGAGTTGTTCCTTTTTTCTGCTGTTTGACCATTCTGACTACATGATCGCTTTGGCTCGTTCTCAACTGTCGTTCCACTATGCGAAGTCTCAGTCGACAACCGTCTCTTCCCGCTAGGCTCCACTGTTGTTTCGTTTCGATTATCGTGTTCGTTGCCGCTACCATCGTCATCGATGTCGTCGCCGTTGTCGTCGTCGTCATCGCCAGTATCATCCTCACTTGATTCGGAATGAGCCGGCGGTGGTGCGCATCGTTTTTCGTTACTCTTCTGCTCACTGCTAGGTGCGTGTGGCTCAGCTTGCTTTTCGGTTGCACTCGATGAAGTTCGTTGTTGTTCCTTCGGGTAGCTAACGTAGCTGCGATGGCCGTCAACGGTAATGTATACCGGCAGCGATTTCTCCATCCTCATACGAACTACGCGAACACCATTCGGAACACCCGAGAAATAGTTTTTCCAAACATCATTCTGGATGGAGAGTACCTTACCGTACTGCTGAAGGTTTTTGGTGATGATCGAATTCGACAACTGCGGCGGCAGGTCGTGAATTTTGATAGTAGTGGTGGGACCGTCCACGTACACCGGGACGAAATAATCCACTCCTTCGTAGATAAACGAGTGTCGTAGATGATGCTGCTTATGTAGACGTGGTGCTACGCTTGCATTGTTCATCTCAATGAACACGCAATTTTCGAGGTGGTGCAATTGGATGCTCTTGACATCGGCCATGTCAAGCTTAAGCTTTTTCTTGAGGAATTCCTCCACCTGGTCCAAAACCGGTCGCTTTGGCAGGGTACTGAAGTCCACAACGAGGGTGTTTTTCCTGTGCGCAGGCATTTTGCGTTGAATGCAAAAATTCTGTCACACAAGAAACCGCGATAATTCGAACAACTGGAGCTAAGGAGAAACACGTCTATCGCGCACGAAGAGAGGTTGCCAACTGTACAGTTACTATCTCGATATCGAGTTAGAGAACCATGATGAAAGTTGATTTTCATGGCTATCTCGATGGTCCCTTGGATTTCATTTGCACTGGTTTTGTGTTTTGTAACTCGATGGTCCCTTCAATATCGAGTAAAGCGAAGTATGCACTTCAACAGAAAAGTAATCGCCTATCTCGATGCGTGGGAAATTTCTTGCAAGAAATGCTCAAGAAAAGCATTTTTCTTTGATCGCAGTACGCAGTTGAAAAGAAATGTCAATTCAAATGGAGCTCACTGTAGAAAATTTCTAGACCATTTCTTGAACAGAAATTTTTACTTTTCTTGAGCGGAACAGCATACTTAGCTTAAGGGAGAGTTGACTGTATTTCTATTTCCAATGAATGATCTTTGTCGTGAGAACGACAAGAATGTTTATTTTTTGTATTTATTCAAAAAAAAAAAAATGTTTGGTTCGAGTGTCGATGTACAAGAATTCATATTTTACATAACACATATTGAAGGGCACATACCTTTACTTCTGCTTTGTAATTACAAAAGAAAAACTTTGAACAGTTCGACATTTTTTTCATAGTCTTAAGAAGACTATTTCGGTTCATGTTCCAGGGATCGAATCACTTATCAAACACAACATTTTTTCGAATGATTCAGCACCAAAGATATCGACATATTTTTATTCAAAAGAATAGAATAAAAGAAGACTTTGTAAGTAGATTACTTTTTGAATTGAGGTTACACGAATCGCGTCACATAGGGTGCAGAACCACTTGGGCACTTCCATGATTCACTTTGGCATGGGGGTTTTTCTCGGCCGAATTGTCTAAAACTTCGCAATAAGAAGCGCATAAGTAAGACGCATATTGTGACCAAATATGAGCTCTGTAGCTTTCAAAAAACCCCACTGCCGAAGTGAATCAAAAGTGCCAAGAATTGGGTCTGGCTCCCTACCAAGGTGAATCCAGGTTGTGTAGCTTCTGAATCCTTCCCGCTAACAAAAACTTCTTTCCGTGACAACAAGATTCAGAGGTATACTCAGTCAATGTAGTAATAATGGATGTCACACTAACATTCCGTCCCTTTTTCGAAGACCGTAAAGACGTGTTCGGCGCCGTTATTGACCTTATACTTATATTATCGCGATTAAATATGGATGAACCAACGTGCGAAGTTCGATTTTTGACCAACTTCGCCGCGTCGCGAGTCACTTTGCTATAGTCCGCATCTATGCCCTCCGCCGTGTGCATAATGCGCACTATTGAGAATTTGGTCAAAACCCAAACCTCGCACGTTGGTGAACCCTTTTTCTAATGCGAAGCAGTATACATTATTTTACACTGAAGATAGTAAGCTACTCCAAGCTCCGTCTGGTGATGCCTCATGGAATTTCGATTATTCTGGTCAATCACGGAGCAGCAACTACAAATGGTACGGTCATCAATGCTCATGCCCATGCTCATTATTGAGCTAATCGTATCAATTCGATTCAGCAACTTTTTGTCGAGAATTGGAGGATCACCTGTGTTATAGGAAAGAGGGATCCCAAGTAACATTATTAACTAAACACAAGTTTATTCAGTTGAAACATGCTTGAGAGTGATTTGTTCAACTCGTATTTCACAGAAATGTTTGTTGGGCTGGTTACTTCAACAGGTTATTTCATTTGTTCGACAATTCTCAGTAATATCTGGAAAAGAGTACACTTCAGCTCATTTAGCAAAACAGAATAGTACACAAATTTTTAAGGCAAAAAAGAATACATGTGCTCTAAAGAGAGCACACGTACGTCTGGTAACCCTACACAGACAGAATTATATTATATTTTTTCACGTCGATATACGGAGTGATACTTGAGATTTGCTTCTTCAAATGGATAGGGTGATTGTAATGACGTCCCATGCGGCCTTGAGGGGGCAAGATCCGTCGTTGATTTCGGAATTTTCAAAAGCAGTTTTTTCGTTCAAAATCATGAAAATTTACAGGAAAATATGTTCCCTGTATTCTATTCTCCAACCGAAACACAGTGAACACATTTTCATCGAATAATTTTCAGCTTTGAACAGAAAAACTGCTTTTGAAGTTTCGATGATTACGATGACGAAGCGTTGAACGTTAAGGCCAGTCCCAGCCGAACTTCTAGTTGATTCTTTGTGCATCTTCACTGACTTCGGTCAAACACGGAATAGCAACCATTGATATGTGTAGTCAGTCTAAGCTAAACTAAGCTTTACATGCGTTTCCACTGAGACAGTTCCTACTCAAGTATTGTCGTCGCGGTAAACAGTTAGAAACAGTTCCTCACCGAAGTTGGAATTTTCTCAAAATTTATGCGAGATACCTTATTTCGGAAATGGTGCATTTGCATCAGGATGCGCTCTAGTGCGCCCTACTTCCGATACCCTACTTGCATGGACACCAGGAATCGATTCCTTCTGCATGGCTTTGCTTTGTAGCCGCAGACTTTATCAGTAGACTAAGGATGGTCTCAGAACTCCAGCAACTACTACCACCCCTCTGATCTCTTCTTTAAGCATATAGTGTGCTATTAGCCTCAATTATTTATATACTTTTTTTTATTTCAGGGCATACACTCAATGAATCAGAACTGCAGAAAACAGCATTGCAGAATGATGACAGTCCTACCCAACGCAATAATAATGCTCCAAAAGTTCGAGATAAAGATGAATCGATACCGACACATGATAATTCATGTTTTGCTGATGATATGAAAGGTATGGCAATTGTTTCCCTTATTTCGATCTTAATATCATTAAAATATCTCGACTCGAAGCTCAACCGATATTAGCGATACAAAAACAAATATACATAGGGAAACTAACGTATTTTCAGCCGTTGGCTGATTCTCCGTAACAGTTGTCAAGCGTGAATATTTCGTCAACTCCTCTCCAAATATCTATGTAGACTTTCTAATATCTAGAATGTTTTCAGAAATTTTCCCAACGGTACAAACCTGCACAGTTAATTAATGATCAAGTTGTAGGCAATTCCCGGCTAAGGAATTTTGGTGTTATAAGGTTTTGATGATTTGAAGTTTACATGTACACGACGAAACACGTGTCAAATGTACAAATTGAAATTTAAACTGCGAAAAGAAACTCGTGCTCCGGTGTCATCATGTTCTAGAAATAAACAATTATAAATGTTCATACAGGCATGCTTTTCAGAGAGAACAATTCCCATAAATAGTGATTTTCGAGAACCTCGAAGCACAAACTTCAAACCTTTGGTGGTCCGTTCAGTAATTATGAATGTTTAAAACTTGAAATAAACCCAAAAACACAAAACTCATAATTAACTGAAATTTTGATCAAAAGTTCATTTCGACATGAAAAATTAAAATATTGCTTGACAGGGAAATTTTCAGACATTTTTGAAAATGTGAATAATTACTACACGGTATAAGGCAACAGACGGAATTAGAGCATGTTACAGCACAGATCAATCTGTTATGATTACATGGTTCAAAATAGGACTACTTGAATGAAGGTTATTCTGTCAGAGTACCTCCATTATTTTTAAAGAAGAACCATGTTTGGTCTTATGCCAAATGATCATTATGGGAAATGAGAGTTTCTCATTGCATGACGAACGTTACGTAATAAATCTTCGAGCTGTTCAGTGGGATACCTATAAGTAGATGAAAAACCGAATTTAGTACTGTACCATTTAATTCCACTAGACTTTGTATCTTTTGCCAGATACGCGTATTTCGTCCTCAACTGTAAGGCCGTCTTCAGTGTCGTGTACATCTACTTATCTTTTTACTATTTCTTTCAGATCATGATGAAACGTGCGTTGCTTCTTCCCAACTGGATGAAAATGACGGAAATTTGACAACTATTTCCCAACTAAGTAATGATTCCTCGGATATAAAGCATTTTTACAAAAGCCATCATAGAACAAGCAGTTCTCTTGCATATAATCGCATTACTACTAAAATTGCATGTACGAAAGAATCCATCAAAAAAGAACAGACTGCTCGAGACGCTAATGTTAACGAGTACTTAAAACTGGCTGCAAGCGCTGATAAGCAACAGCTACAACGGATAAAAGCTGTTTTTGAGAAAAAGAATCAGAAGAGTGCACATAATATTTCTCAACTACAGAAAAAGCTGGAATCTTACAGTAAAAGATACAAAGACATGCAGTACCATCAACATCAAAAACAGCAAAGCATTCGCCAACCGAGAGAGATGTTACGAGACGTGGGACAAGGATTACGGTATTTCACAATGTTTTTTTTGTAATAAGAAATAATATTCTTTCTATTCAACATTGATTATTTTAGTAATGTGGGAGGAAACATACGTGATGGAGTTTCCGGCCTTTCTGCCACAGTTATGTCAAAGCCACGAGAGTTTGCCCATCTTATTAAAAACAAATTTGGTAGCGCTGACAATATTAATCAACTGTCATCTAGTAAGTATTATTCATAAACATTAGTTTATCATTAATATTACTACTTACCTGCCTTGTTTTATCATTGATGTACAGTAAAGTACTGCCCATGTTCGCATAGTCGACGCACGCGCTAATCCGTGACCAAAATGATTTTTGCATTGCTATGCATTCTTTACCTTATATCTAATACACTCGTTTGATAGCTTTTGCATAGTTCTTAAACTCTAATATGTTGCTTATTTTGACAGATAGGCCTATTTCGTCTGTGACTTACAGACTTCTTTAGTGTCGAGTGCTCGACTTGAAGACAACAACGCATATACACTCCCGTGCAAAAGTTTGGGTTCACCCCTTCAAAAACATACAAAAGTGTTCTGTCCATATCTTTGTGATTACACGTCCTATTGAAACTCTTTAAGCCGCATTCGAAAGGCAAAGAGTTATTCTTACTTCGTATGTATTTTTCCAAAAAAATATTTCGAATTTTGTATACTAAATTTTTATTTAAAGTTGTTCCATTTTTCAAAAAACACACTGAAAAATCATATCTAGTTTCCTCAGCATTGGGTCGACCAAAATTTTAAATCAAAGTGTCATTAGAATCGTAATCTTATATTCTTTGATGAGACCCCCCAAAATTTTGGCGGAAAAATCTGGAAAGTATTCAAAATCAATGAAACAGTCAGTCAAGTCATCGTGCAAAAGTTTGGGTTCACCCCTCAGTATGATGGAAATCGTGCAAAAGTTTGGGTTCACCTGAGCCGCTCGCACCTTATTTTTGTCAATATTTCTGCCATTTTTCAACCGATTTTAATAGTTTAAAGCGTTTTTGAGCGCAAATAATGGCGCGTACATGATTGGTTTGAGATTTCACAGATTTAAGTAAGTTCAGGTGAACCCAAACTTTTGCACGATACACCATACTGAGGGGTGAACCCAAACTTTTGCACGATGACTTGACTGACTGTTTCATTGATTTTTAATACTTTTCAGATTTTTCCGCAAAAATTTCATGAGTGCTCTTCAAAGAATATAAGATTACGATTCTAATGACACCTTGTTTTAAAATTTTGGGTCGATCCAATGCTGAGGAAATTAGCTATGTTTTTTCAGTGTGTTTTTTGAAAAATGTCACGACTTTACGTAAAAATTTAGTATACAAAGTTCGATGAATGTTCTTGGAAAAATACATACGAAGTAAGAATAACTCTTTGCCTTTCGAATGCGGCTTAGAGAATTTCAATTGGACGTGTAATCAAAGAGATAAGGACTGAACACTTTTGCATGTTTTTAAAGGGATGAACCCAAACTTATGCACGGGAATGTATCTATTATTTATACTAGACAAGTGTGTAGCTATGTGTGGGTATGTTAGAACTAGATTCTGCCTGTAATCGTATACAGGGGACCATTTTTTAATTGTGTACCTAATGAAATGGAAGGATTGTCAAAATCACAAATTCCTGCTTGTTTGGCAGGTGGTCAATAGATGTGTTTGTGTATTACATAACGCGTTTACGTGTGTTTCTTATTACATAACGCTAAAATAGAAAATTATCGACATCCTCCCCCTCTGTAACGTTTTTGTTGTTGTTTTTTATTTATCTTTACCGCCTGAGGCGGCGTTCGATTTAAATAAGCTTAATACTAAAAATGATAAAATGTTGTACTTATGTTAGGTATTTTGTTTTCGTCCATCTGAGTTTTTCTTCTTGTTGTTTTCGATATCTATGTTTCTAATGTTTTCACTTCACATTTGTTCATTTGTCATCTCTTGCTTTTCTTTTCTTTTCCATATTTTCTCTTACAACTCATACTTCTTTTTCTTTTCTTCAACCTCTTTCTCACTTTTCATCACTTATCTTCTTCTTCTTCATGCGGTCCTCCTTCGGTTTCGTTCGGTGACGGCTTCCTTCGGCTCTTGTTCCTCTAATTCCTGCATCAAATCCTTGTTTTTTTCCTTCGTCGAACTCCTGTTTCTATTCTTCTCGTTGGTTCCAATTCCTCCATTTCTTCCCGTTTCTTCTTCTGTCTGCTTCCTTCCTGCATGTTTTCCTTATTGTCCACTTTCAGCTTGCTTTCCTATAGTTTCCTCCCATGACGATTTCCTTTTGCCTTCTTCTTTGCTCCTCATCCTGATTTTAGTGATTCGAGTTATGCTCTTGCTCAGCGAGGCGTGTACTGATAAGGAAGTGGCGACGAACATAACGTCCTCTTCCGCACATGAAAGCATGAACATCAGCATACCGTCGAGACGTGTACCGATAAGGGTGTAGCGACGAACATGACTTCTACGCCCGCACGGCCACCCTCGTGGGGATTTTATGCATCTTTTCCTTTCTTCTTCCTCTTTCTTCTTCATTTTCTCACTTTTCATCACTTTTCTTCTTCAGGCGGTCCGTTTCTTCCTTTAATTCCTGCATCAAATCCATGTTTGCTTCCTTTTTCAAATTCTTGCTACAGTTCTCCTCTGTTCCATCCCAATTCCTTCATTTCTTGCGTTTTCTTCTTCTGTCTGCTTCCTTCCTTTTCCCTTTTTCCACTTGTGGCTTGCTTTCCTACAGTTTCCTTCCACGACGATTTCCTTTTGCCTTCTTCTTTGCTCCCCTCTGTAACGCTTTTTGTATGAAAACTTTCAAAATTTAGTATGAGTAGTAAGTGTTGTAAGCAATCACGGTAGTCGACACGGTTTCGCTGATATCCGGCAGCGCTTCCCTTAAACATTCAAAACACGAGCGATTAAACGAATGTCGGAAATAGAAATGTCAATTCAATGCCCCTGACCAACGGTTTTGTTTGTTTCTGTCAATTTTCGTAATAGGCGCTGCTCTCACTGTAAATATGTGTGTCTCATTCGACATAATAAGCAAGATCAAACTATTCATGTTGCTCATGATCTGATATGTCTGAATTCTATGCAAAACTTATGATTTATGCAAAATTCATCGTGTCAGACGACATTCAATTGACAGTTTTTTTTTTGTGTTTCTCGATGTTCATTCTACCGTTCGTGCTGTGTGTGAGAGGTGACGGTAGCGGATGAATGCAGAAAAATAAAACGATTGCTGACCATGGCAACGAAACGAACGTCGCGCAAAGTGTCGAATGTTTACAGCACTGGACTTGTAACGCTTGAACCTCCCCTCTCCCTCCGAGCGTTACGTAATTTGTAGAAGGCGCCTTATTGGTTCGATTTATTTGAATTAGAGGAAAACGAATTGACATCTGCACATACACCAACTTATCTGAACAAACACACACTCAGGCAAATATACTTTCGAAATACATAGGAATCCCTTATAAAAATTCGTCACAATAAGTTTGGTTGAAATTCATAGCCAACAAACAGTGCAAACACCACGCGCCTATCGACGCCTTGATATGGGGTGATGCTTAGACGATACATAAAGCGTTTGTATTGCAATAATCGTTCCATCGTTCATAAGGCAAAATGTATGAAATTCGATAGTCCAGTTCGCTGCGTGTTCGGATAGTTTGGTGTATACCGTGACCTGCTCTAATTCCGTGTGTTGTCTAATACCGTGTATTTGAGAATTATGTAAATTTCTAGCATATGATATTATTTATTTTTCTAAATGATTGTCACAAACGTTAGCACATTAAGTAGTATTTTGAAAGCCATGACAAACTTGAACTAAAGTTGCACTCACAAACAAACAAAAATAATGTTACGATGTAATCGCCTGGTGCCAACACATGGTATTAGGGCACGGTTGCTTATGTGTTCCAAATACCGGGTTTCAGTTATAATTCCAAAATGGCGAAGTGAAATATATATGTTATTTCCCGAATCAATCATGTAAACCTCAATACGTTGTTTGATACAAAAGATTTATTTTTGATGCGCTTCGTTCGTTCAATTGAGAGATGTTTCAAAATGTGGCCCGGCAGTCGGTGTCAGATGCACGGTATTTGGAACACTGGTATGTTTAACAACATCAACTGTAACTATGGTTAAAATTTTCAAAATTGTTCAAATCATATTTTTTATGCAAAGTATATAAAACGGTCTACTATATAAAACATGAAAGACTTGAAAATAATCATACGTTATTTTTATCTGATCGATTGAAACTTGAGTTTTTTTAACCTCACGGTAATAGAGCATGTCACGGTACACCAAGTCACGGTAATAGTAGTGACTAGAGTTTTACGCCAATTTATGAATATAATTGTGCATCAAACTGATCGTTTTGTCGGATAAAATGATGTATGCGTTTTTAGTTGACAAAATATGGAGCGAAACAAAAAATCTCCCCCAGTCAACTTATGAATTGCAAACTTTAGCAAAGGCACAGACTATTTGATCGAAATTGTGACCCGATGCAAGTATGAACAAAACGCATGACACGCAAAAAAAAAATTGTGCGGTAAAAACTACTATTTTAGGGTTAACTTAAGCGCTCGCACCGGCAATTTTCAGCAGACCAGAAATACGTTTGATTTTACCATGTCTGTAGTCGAAATCAGATTGTTATAAATTAGTTCTGTCAAATGTACCAGTAATGTGGTGGGATGTACCGTAAACATAGTAAATTGGTCTGAAATTCCATGGTAGTTTCAAGAATGGGCGTAGTCAGCTAAAATAGTAATTTTTAGAATTTTTTCCCATGTGCGAGAGGTGAATTGGCCACCTACCCTATATTTGAATCGGCCGTTAAAAAGGTGGTCGATGGACATCAGTGAGAGTGTTACGTCTGTTGTCTGTGGTTATATCATAAAGATTTAAGATTTTACATGTGGCTTATGAATTTTTCCGATTATTCGATGTGTATTTTAGTGATAATCAATAATTTCATTTAATGTAAACTAATATTACCAATGAATAATAAAATGAAAATGTAGGCTAATCCAATTTTTTTTTAAATCTCAATTAAAAAAAATCACATTTTTTGTCAAGAATACTGGTCATACTAAAATGTAATAATTTACTTATTTCAATTTTTGTTATCTGGAAACAATGTACCGTAAAACGGGGTAACTTTGATAATGCGGGTAACTTTGATAGTGCGAGACCCACGACATACTTAACGAAATAACAAAGTTTCTGTTAATCAGTTACGCAAAACAAATGCAAAAGTAAAGAGTATTAAAATGACACTTCATGTCAAAGCTACTGTCGTTGGAATCAAGTACATTTGAGGCTTTATATGCAAATATTGAAAATTTATGAGATTTTAGCATTTTTGAAACGCTCGCAAACAATCTGTTCTACGATCACTAATTGATGGAGTCATAATGAGTTCGTCGCTTATCCTTGACAGCCTAGTTATCAGAGAACTTGAATATGGTCTCAAGTCTCTTTGCGAAAACTATTTTAACAAACTGGGAGCATTTTTTACAAACTTGGAGCATCTAAGTCAGAAATTTCCATGTAGCGTTAAACGCCTAAAGGTATGCAACGCCCTATAAATGTTCCGTAATAGATTTTATTTCGTTTGATTTATACTCCATTATCAAAGTTACCCCAAAACAGAAAACCGACTTTCGATTATATGAAAAATTATACATCCATTCAGAATAAATCTTTTGGCAATCTATCAACTGCAAACGATAGTTAGGATACCAGTACTTGTTTTAAAAATATAAATTATAATTCTTTGAAACAGCACGCCTAAATATTCAAGTTTTCTCCGAAAAAACTATCAAAGTTACCCCGTTTTACGGTACACTCAAACTGATTTTGTAATACAAAACACTCAGATCTTGGCATTTTGGCGACTTGTGTGATAAAGACTCGCGAGAAATTGTGTTAATAAAAAAGTCAAGTAAGGAAACACAATTCGTCTCCTTAATGCTACAACTAGATAACTTGAAATTTAGATTTTTAGAGTTCAAGTTGTCGAAACATAAATCTTTATTAAATCTGCCAGATATTCTCAGATCACGAGCGTGTGATTTTTCCTCGTACTTGTAGCGACGCCGTTTTTGAACATCCACTTATTCCACGCTCTGGCAAATACAGCTGCTCTCGTGAATCCAATGTGTGAAGATGACATCACCTGGAATATGCTTTACCTATATACTGCCGTTCTATGCATATTTGCTCCGCGATCCATAAGGTTCAAATAGAACATGGGACAAGTAGGCGTAGAGGGCAGTAAACCAATTCTAAGATTTTAGATGGGGGCTTAGCTAATAATATTCCCTCTTTCGACCTTTTTTATAAATGCCAAAAAAAGGGCTCAAATTATTGAATTTTATGTTTGTTTTGGAAATGTACATCCTTTTACTTTCGTAGGTTTTACTGAAGTTCCGTTGATACAATTTACAATTTTGATATTTTCGAAGCCAATTTATAATATGTAGAATTAAAATGATCATCATGAATTAATAGGCTAGTTTCTTAATAATGCAATACATGATTTTCGTCATTCGTCATTCGAAGCCAAACTTTGAATTTTCAACTGCACAAGACGAGAGAATCTGACAACAGTTCGCGTTGAAAAACTATCAAATTGCTTGCTTGCTGGTGGTGACCAATGGGATAGATTTTCTACACGGAGCGCTGTTTCGTTCTCAAGGCTTGTGCTCTTGAAAATTTGAGGTGTGGCTTCGTTCTATAATCACCTTAACAGATGATTATTCAGACCGACAGAATTGTTCAGATTTATGCAGTGAAGCTACAGTATTGGACAAAACATTTGCAACTTTTTCGATTTTCCATATAAAATGACCAACTTTGGTAAGCTATATCTCAGTTATTTATAGACCGATTTGAATGAAATTTTGGCAGAACATCAGACATAACTTGAATTTTAACATATATTTTTGAATGATTTTTCCAATCACAAGTTTAAAAGCAGTAACGGTTTGACTAAAGTAAATTTTTTGACGATTTTTTATAAATGACATAACTAAACATATTGAAGAAATAGCTTCATGGTATCTTCAGCAAAGTTGTAGATTTCAACGAGATGAACAAGTTTGCTGAAGACAGTTTTTGTGTAAGGCTATTATATTTTGAGATAAATAGTTTTGAATTTTTCGTCAAAAATTACACTTTAGTTAAAACGTTATTACTTATAAACTCGTGATTGGAAAAATCATTCAAAAATGTATGTTAAAATTCAAGTTGTTCAGTTCGACAACAGTCGACCCGAAACTGAAGCAGCGGCGTCTAGCAGTGGCAGCGGTATGCACAACGAGAGCTCCGCCCATCCAACCGATGACGATCCGACACCGAATCATGGTGTTATAAAAGCAAGGGCCGAACTGCGCAACGGAGTCAGTTTTTGTTCACCCGTCAGCGTAACAACAGTCGAGCGTGAAGTCCCGAGCCGTTATCCAGCCGAAGCCGAGTTGGCGAACCGTGATCGTCGCGAGCAAACCGAACTCGACTGCCAACGCGAGTGATTCGGTTATAAAACCGAATGCGTGTGTGACGCAACGATTAGTTGCACGCGAGCCGCCTTACAGTGCGAATCCGAAAGTAGCCGTCTGCCGGCTGAAGAAAAAGTTGAAGAAGAAAGTAGTTTTGTAAAGAGAGAAGATGAATACAGTAGTGTAAATTAAGTCTTCTTTCGTGTTTGATTTCCGACCACCCCACATCCAGTGCCCATCCACCAAATAGTTTGAGTTGATTTGGAAAAAATATTCACGAGTTGCTTAGAAATATTCACTCGAGTCGTTAAGGAAAAAAATCATATATTGAGTTACTGGTTGCTGCTAGCTAGAGGGTTAGTCCAGCTGAACCGGATCGGGGCTTCATGAGGCGAAGCCCAGCCAGCGTCGGAAGGAACATAGAGTCCTTCACCCATCCCGCTCGGTTCTTTGAGGGAACGCGAGCCACTCAGTTCTGCCAGTGCAGTGCAGTCCATTGCCGTCCGGTACATGGATTTGGTCCTTCGAGCCGGATGCTCAAGCTTGAGTGTCCGAATGTGGTAGTGATTGGTGGTTGGATTGGATGAGTGGTGGTGGAGACAAACACGGAGAAGTTTGAAAAGTAAAACAAAAGACTGAGACTACAAGTGAAACAAGAAGTGAAAAAGTTAAGTGAAAAAACTGAAAAACTATAAGTGAAGTGAAAATGAAGCGTACACCGCATAAGCAGTCTAAAATGGCCAGTGATAGTGAAGACGTGGAAAACGACCTGAGCACACTTGTACAGCTACGTGGCATGGCACAAGGTAACATCACGCGCATCAAAACCATCTTGAACCAAGCCCAAGCGGAACAAGTTGAGCTTCCTCTAGCTCAAGTCAAGGTCTACATCAAGAAAGTGGAAACTTCCTACGGCGAGTATCATCATTTCCATCAGCAAATAGTGGCAATTCTCCCATCGAACAAACGAGAAGAGCAGAATGAGAAGTTTTTGCATTTTTAAACGTTGCACGAAGAGGTTTCCACCATGCTAGAGACCCTTCTCGAGATTCTCACCGCACCTCCCGCGATGCAACCGGGACATCCAGCAGTGAACCAACCACCGTTGGTTATTCAGCAGTCGCTTCCGCGTACCATCCCCACATTTGACGGTAGGTACGAGAATTGGGAACGCTTCAAGATAATGTTCCGCGATGTAGTCGATCGCACCAACGAAGCCCCTCGAATCAAATTGTATCATCTTGAGAAGGCTCTCGTGGGTGATGCTGCGGGAATCATTGATGTAAAGACGATCAGTGATGGAAACT
This sequence comes from Aedes aegypti, assembly GCF_002204515.2. Lineage (NCBI taxonomy): Eukaryota > Metazoa > Arthropoda > Insecta > Diptera > Culicidae > Aedes > Aedes aegypti. The sequence continues at coordinate 230,573,305 of NC_035108.1, read as the reverse complement.
ACGACCACGCCTGGGAAATATTGGAGGAGAGATTTGAGGACAAGCGGAGAATGATCGACATTCATATCGCTGGTCTGCTGGGTGCGAAGAAGCTACCTAAGGAGGACTACGGTGAGTTGAGATCCTTGGTCGAGTCCATCAGCAGTCACGTGGAAAATTTGAAGTTTCTTGAGCAAGAGTTCACTGGCGTTTCGGAACTCATCGTCGTTCATCTGATCGCCCGTGCTTTGGATCCAACTACGAAGAAACTGTGGGAGTCGACAATTAAACGAGGAGAGCTTCCCAGTTACGACAACACCGTAAGATTCCTGAAGGATCGCGTCTCAATTCTGGAGAGATGCCACGATACATGCGAAGAAGCCAAGTCTTTGCGTGCAACAGGCAAACCAGCAACGAAGAAGCCATTGCTTCCCAAGGCAAACGCAGCTACAACATCTCCGTCTATGGATCAGCGGTGCAGCATATGTGATGAAAGCCATGTGACGTACAAGTGCTCGGTGTTCAACAGCTTAAATGTGAGTGATCGACTGTCTAAGGTCAAAGAGAAGAATGTCTGCTTCAACTGCTTGAGAAGTGGGCATAGTGTGAAGAGCTGTTCGTCGAAAAAGTCGTGTACAAAGTGCAACAAAAGGCATCACACATTACTCCATTTTGAGAATAGTGAAAATTCCTCGAAGCCATTAACCGAAAATAGTGCAGCAAAATGTACGGCATCGAAGTCAACCACAACAGTCGGAGTACCCGAACCAAGCAAACCTGCAGCATCGAACATGAAACAGGAGTGCCAGCCAGCAGTGACATCCGCGCATTCCAGCAACCCGGTGAATCCAGCGAGTCAGGTGGTGTTGCTCACTGCCCTTGTCAACGTAATGGACCATCAACAACAGCCTCGTGTGTGCAAAGCCCTGCTAGACTGCGGATCACAGGTGAGTTTTATCTCCCAATCATTAGTGAGTGCTCTCGGTATTGAGGTGGAAGAGGTTAGTGTCCCGATAACAGGCATAGGTAGTGTAAGGTCGACAATCAGGCAAAAATGTACCTTGAACGTCCACTCTAGATGCAGTGATTTCACCTTTACACTGAATTGTTTGGTCTCGCCAAAAATTACTGGTCATGTTCCGTCGGTCAAGATAAATTTGGAAAATTGGGAGCTTCCACTAGGTCTCTCACTGGCTGATCCTTCCTTCCATGAGCCTAGCCAAATTGATCTGCTCATTGGAATGGATTGGTTCTATGATATTATGAAACCAGGGTGTTTGAAATTGAACGATTATCTCCCTAGCCTTCATGACTCCAAACTTGGTTGGCTAGTCGGTGGAAAGTTGTTGGATTCTTCTTCCAATTCTGCTCTAAATTCTTATTCCGTTCGACTCGACCCTGTCGAAGAGCTGATGCAGAAATTCTGGGAGGTAGAAGGTGTGTCGTCTGAGGTGGTTCTGTCTAGTGAGGAAGAGCAGTGTGAAACGCAGTTTGCAGCAACCTACCGTCGAGACAATAGCGGTCGTTTCATCGTTCAGCTTCCATTGAGGGATATCGCTTCGCAATTATCAGACTCTCGTAACATGGCCTTGCGAAGATTTTATATGCTTGAGTCGAAACTTGAACGTCATGCGGATTTGAGAGCCCAGTATGACGCCTTTATGGACGAGTATGAAGCCCTTGGACATTGCCAGGAAATTTGTGAACGTAATGATTCTCCTGGTTTGCTGAAGTGGTATCTTCCTCATCATGCCGTCCTCCGCCCTTCGAACTCAACAACAAAATGTCGTGTAGTATTCGACGCATCTGCAAAGGTTTCGGGGTTGTCACTTAACGATGTCATGATGACCGGCTCCAACGTGCAGAGTGATTTGTTGTCCATTATCTTACGATTTCGAAAACATCGATATGTTATGAGCGCAGATGTAGCCAAAATGTATCGCCAGATTATCGTGGATCCTGCTTTCACTCCATTACAACGGATTTTCTGGAGGAAGTCACCCCAAGATCGACTGCGTGTACTTGAACTAACGACTGTAACCTATGGTACGGCAGCAGCCCCCTTCTTGGCTACGCGAGCTCTGCTGCAACTTGCACGAGATGAACGAGAAGGATTTCCGCTCGCTTCCAAGGTAGTCGAGAAAAATATCTATATTGATGATGCTCTTTTCGGTTCCGATGATTTCCAAGAGACCTGTGAACTTCGAGATCAGTTGATAGGATTACTGCAGTGCGGTGGAATGCACCTTCACAAATGGTCGTCCAATACTAGTCGGCTATTGTTATCGATACCAAGCGAAGATCGTGATAGCTGCGTATCATTCAGTGACAGTGGTCTCAATGAAATTATCAAAACATTGGGATTGATGTGGAATCCTTCCACGGATGAGTTCTTGTTTCGCACAACGTCTCGAGAAAGGGTTAAAAAACCCACCAAGCGTCAGGTCCTGTCTGAAATAGCAAAAATATACGATCCACTCGGCCTGATTTCTCCGGTGGTAGTGCTGGCTAAAATAGTCATGCAGAAGTAGTGGATCAGTAAGCTGAACTGGGATGATCAGTTAGACGAAGGCTTGATGAACGAATGGGAGAAATTTCTAACATCACTGCCGACTTCAGAACAAGTTCGCATTCCACGTCAGATATTATCGAGCAAGGCAGCGTATTATGAGCTCCATGGATTTGCGGACGCCTCACAGAAGGCGTATGGAGCCTGTGTGTACGTTCGTTCAATATTCTCCGATGGCACAGCATCCATGCAACTGGTCAGTGCTAAATCAAAAATTGCACCAATTTCTCCTCTGACGATCCCGAGAAAGGAGTTGCTAGCAGCCCTTCTGCTGACGAGATTGGTTAGTAAGGTAGAAGCGGCGTTAGAGATGAACTTCAATTCTATTGTTCTCTGGTCCGACAGCCAAGTTGTGTTGGCATGGTTGCGTAAGCCTCTTGGCAATTTACAAGTTTTTGTCCGCCACAGAGTTGCAGAGATAACATCCAACAATGGATACATTTGGAAATATGTGCGAACGGAACAAAACCCAGCAGACACCGTGTCACGGGGCCAGTCTGCCAAGGAATTGATTGACAACAAACAATGGTGGAATGGTCCTCAGTTTCTGTGTATCGTTGACTACCAGGAGGAAACGCCAGAGTTTCTGCGTGATTCTGAAATCCCTGAGTTGAGAGTCGAGGTAGCCTCCCTACCGGTGATGAATTACGAAGAGTTCCCTGTATTGGAAAAGTTTACATCATTCCGGAAATGCCAACGGATAGTAGCTTACATGCTTCGCTTCATTTCAAACAGCCGAAGAAAGAATGACGACCGAGTTGTGGCTCGATACCTCACTATTCCCGAACTAAGAGTCGCATCAAACTTGATTGTTGGAGCCATTCAGCATCAGGAGTTCGCCAAGGAAATCGAATGCGTAAGAGCAGGTGAACCCAATCATCGCTTGAACAATTTGAAACCTTTCCTCGACAAGGATTTGTTGCGAGTTGGAGGTAGGCTAGGCCAATCCCAGCTTCCATTCGGAGTAAAACATCAGTTAATATTGCCTAACAAGAATCCTCTCGTTCACGGATTGATTCTTGAAATTCACCGAGAGAATCACCATGCTGGATGTTCCATGGTGCAGTACCTTCTGCGACAACATTTTTGGCTAATCAACGCGAGATCGACAATTCGAAGGGTGTTGAAAGGCTGCGTTACTTGTTTCAGGACAAATCCCACCATCATCGATCAGCAGATGGGAAATCTTCCCTCGTATCGGATTACCCCAGCACCAGTTTTCGAGAGAGTTGGGCTTGATTTTGCGGGACCAATTTATATTAAGCAGTCAGTGCGAAAGGCGATTCCGGTGAAGGGATACATTTGTGTTTTTATATGTATGGTAACCAACGCCATGCATTTGGAAGCCGTGGAGGATTTGACAACCGATTCGTTCATAGCCGCTTTTCAACGATTTGTGTCCAGACGAGGGTACCCAAAGGAAGTCTTTTCTGATAATGGGACCAATTTCATCGGAGCAAGGTCAGCATTGCGAGAACTGTATCCGCTGTTCAAGGAAGAGACCACCCAGAAAAGGATTTTTGAGTATTGTCAAGCAAAGCAGATCGAATGGAAAACGATTCCCCCAAACGCGCCTCACTTTGGAGGGCTTTGGGAGGCTGGAGTGAAAAGCTGCAAATCTGTACTCAAAAGAGTTTATCAGAACACCTCACTAACACTTTCCGGTCTTTCCACCCTGTTGTGCCAGATAGAAGCTATCCTAAATTCGAGACCATTGTATTCCCAATCAAATGACCCGACCGAACCAGAAGCTTTGACCCCTGGTCATTTTATAATCAACCGTCCTCTCTTGGCGATTCCCGAACCGTCTGTTGTGGGTATTCCGACCAATCGTTTGTCTCACTGGCAGCACATACAGCAACTTCGAGAACACTTCTGGAAACGATGGTCGAGAGAGTATCTTTCTGAATTGCAAGTGCGTGCTAAGTGGACCAAACAGAAGGTTAACGTTCAACCGGGAATTATTGTTCTGCTAAAAGATGATAATTTGCCACCACAATGCTGGAATTTGGGACGTGTAGTAAAGGTTTATCCAGGTACCGATAACCTGGTGAGAGTGGTAGACGTTCAAACGAAATTTGGTACATATAAAAGACCTATACACAAACTTGCACCTTTGCCAATAATAGACAACGACCATGATGCCAAAACTTCCACTTTTTGCCTGGGGGAGAATGTTCAGTTCGACAACAGTCGACCCGAAACTGAAGCAGCGGCGTCTAGCAGTGGCAGCGGTATGCACAACGAGAGCTCCGCCCATCCAACCGATGACGACAACGATGACGATCCGACACCGAATCATGGTGTTATAAAAGCAAGGACCGAACTGCGCAACGGAGTCAGTTTTTGTTCACCCGTCAGCGTAACAACAGTCGAGCGTGAAGTCCCGAGCCGTTATCCAGCCGAAGCCGAGTTGGCGAACCGTGATCGTCGCGAGCAAACCGAACTCGACTGCCAACGCGAGTGATTCGGTTATAAAACCGAATGCGTGTGTGACGCAACGATTAGTTGCACGCGAGCCGCCTTACAGTGCGAATCCGAAAGTAGCCGTCTGCCGGCTGAAGAAAAAGTTGAAGAAGAAAGTAGTTTTGTAAAGAGAGAAGATGAATACAGTAGTGTAAATTAAGTCTTCTTTCGTGTTTGATTTCCGACCACCCCACATCCAGTGCCCATCCACCAAATAGTTTGAGTTGATTTGGAAAAAATATTCACGAGTTGCTTAGAAATATTCACTCGAGTCGTTAAGGAAAAAAATCATATATTGAGTTACTGGTTGCTGCTAGCTAGAGGGTTAGTCCAGCTGAACCAGATCGGGGCTTCATGAGGCGAAGCCCAGCCAGCGTCGGAAGGAACATAGAGTCCTTCACCCATCCCGCTCGGTTCTTTGAGGGAACGCGAGCCACTCAGTTCTGCCAGTGCAGTGCAGTCCATTGCCGTCCGGTACACAAGTTATATCTGATGTTCTGTGAAAATTTCATTCGAATCGGTCCATAAATAACTGAGATCTAGCTTACCAAAGTTGGTCATTTTGTATGGAAAATCGAAAAAGTTGCAAATGTTTTGTCCAATACTGTAGGTATGCTGTTTCGCTCAAGAAAAGTAAAAATTTCTGCTCAAGAAATGGTCAAGAAATTTCCTACAGTGAGCTCCTTTTGAATTGACATTTCTTTTCAACTGCGTACTGCGATCAAAGAAAAATGCTTTTCTTGAGCATTTCTTGCAAGAAATTTTCCACGCATCGAGATAGGCGATTACTTTTTTGTTGAAGTGCATACTTCGCTTGATAGTGTAATATAATGTAGACACAGAAGTGAGAAAAATAAACTGGTAAACGGAGACGAACCAGCCAACGGCTGAAAGTCTCGATAATAAAGATAATAAAAAAAAATATAACTGGTTTGAGCGAATGTGTTTTTAACATTGTTGAAACTATTAGAAATGTTGATTTTTTAATAAGCATTCAACAGGCAACACTGTTTTATACCGTAGGAAAACAAAATTTTAATTTCCGTAGATATAACAGAAAGATTTCCGGTTTCTTTCAGTCTCTTTTTGATTTGAGAATCATTAAATTAATAACAAAAATTTATCGACCACAGCCTCGCCATTGATCGAAAATGTAATTGGTAACATTTTCTATTTCATATATTGATTGATTCACTTTTCATCGCACGTATTTTTTATTTATTTCGTCGATCAATTGTAGACTACATGTTTGCTTAAATTCTGTATTGTATTATACTTTAATGAGTTGAAAAATTGTCTTAGCGAAAGTGTTTCTACAATGTCACCTTTTCATTGGAAGCTTGCCGACCTATTTTTATGTATTTCCTCGTCCAAAAAATCATGGAACAGGATAGGTCATGACCATTAAGTTATTTTTTTTAGTATTTTTTCATTATTGGAGTGCATTTAAAAGCTGAGGGAAAACAGAATCATTCAATTTCCTTTTATAAAGTTACAGGGACTCATTCATTAGGTGACCCATTTTGCCACGCCTTACCATATTCGTTTAATATACCGATTGAATTAAATTGAAATAATTTATCAAGCATGGTACGCAGATCACAACATAATGGAAATCAACCGCGACTTGAACACATCCCACTTGGACGACAACGTATCATTTCGTTACGAAAATGTACTGAATTCGACCCTGGGAGGAGAATCAGATACCATTGGTATATCTAGTCCGGGTATAATAGGAGACCTGGAAGGAAAGTACAGCGAGCAAGGCAGTGACTGTAGCAGTGTCACAAGCGACAGCATTCCGTTAAGGTATGTACTCCATTACTGATCATGATGTAACATTGAAGTTTTTACAATTATTTTCCTTAGCTCCGGAAAACATCGCGTTATTCGAAGTCACCATTGCACTAATAGTAAAGCAATCAATGATATTCGTGACGACTATGATCGGCTAAAAGGAAAATTAGATAGATTAGAGGTAAGTTATCTGCTTATAAAATAAATAGTGGTAAGCCAGCGTCTATTTATTACGTAACGCCAACATTGAAATTTTTTGGACCCCCTCCCCCTGTCCGTAACACTTTTTGTATGATAAATTTCAAATTTTTAAATGTACCATAACGCTTGAGCCAACTCCCTTCCTACCCCTAGAGCGTTACGTAATTTGTGGACGCCGCCTTAGTGTATAAATAATGGAATTGGACCTTTGAGTTAACAATCGCTTACAACAGTTCCTAGAATATTTCCCATTTTTAACGCGAAACACATTGAAAACAATAAAATATCAACTGCCCATACTCGCATAACAGTCCCATTTGATTTTTCGCCACTTTTGAGTTAGCTTCATGAATAGTATTCATTTTTAGTGTACTTTCTAAAATAAAACTCCAAATTGTATCTTTGTATGGACAAAATGTGAAAAAAATACCAAACCATGTGCGTCCCATATTGAAAGTACACGCAAAACAGTCCCATTCGATGATTATGAAGAAATTCAGGAATAGGTTTTTCTGTGATGAATTCTGAAAGCTTGCATTGCGATTTTCCTTATAGAAACAAATAAACAAATCCCTGGGCTTGGGATTATATTTTCCAGGGAGCGATGAATTTTGATAATTGATCGCTGTTGTTAGTAGTTTTGATTAGATGTTGGGTGAATTTCAAAGCAATGGCAACCTTTTTATTACAAAATTTAGATTTTATCTTCTGACCTAAAATTCTGGTTAAACTACTGTACTATGCAGTTGGGCTGCACTAGGCTATCACTCATCAAAATTACTTTCACTTCGGGAAAATATAATTTCAAACTGGCGAGAAGATTACGAACTGAGGGTGGGTTAGGAGCACAATTAGACCCTTGAATGTGCAATGTGGGGTAGTAATTGGGAATGCCATTGACGGTTTGTAATCTTCTACGAGGTTTTCGAAAACCAACAGGGCGCGTGCACCGGGTTGCGGATAGGAGCAAAGGGAGATCAATAGCATCTACCTAAAATAATAGAACAAAAAGCCGTTCGATGATTAGGTAATGTTTAGCGATCTTCTATGGTGTTCTAGTACTATAAAATTCTTCACTCACTGGGAATTTTGGCCTTGATAATAACAATAGTGATAAAAACATAAAATAATACCTAATACTTGATAAGTACAATGTAGCTTCAATATAGTAATAAATGAAATAAAATCAATTTTCTATACTTGACAAGGTTTTGAAGACAATCAATGAGTGAAAGAACTACCTATTAGAAAAGCCACATCAGCTAAGGCTATACATATACAAATGTTGGTCATAGGGTCATGGCGAGCATTCGGTATGTACGTCTATGATTGATTCTTATCTAATAGGGGCACTAGAAGACCACGCGGACAATTTCGAAACAAATTATTTTTATACATCGGTCTTACGATCCGAAAGGCTCAGCTATGCTGCAAAGTCATTTTAAAAGCTATTCATTACTACTGTTTAATTGTTTATAATTCTAACAAAACTACATAATTAACTCATTACTAATCACTGTTTCTATATTCTCTTTTTCTCTCCTTCTTATCTGTTGCATGATTATGAGCATCACTAATATAACGCATGAGCATGCACAATAAGAATAATTTCAGGATTGAAAGCAGTACATGGATACCTGGATAGAATAGCTTCGAAAAGGGCGCTCAAAATATAATATTTCTGATCAGGGAAGTATTATTATTAAGGGTATGTATGTTTTTCCATTATTAACACTTAGATCACACAAACAAATGAACTAATAATATCAAATATTTTTAAAATATTTTTATTTGAATCAGTATCGTCAATCAGTGCAAAAACAGATAAAGTTTGTAAAGTTATCACCATCGATTGAATTGCGCTCTGTATAGTAATGTTCAATCAGTATCAAAATCTCCTAAAGCGTCGCATTGTGCCATCAGCAGCCCTCATATTGTTATTATTTTGTTGTTTATAAAATTTCTGGAAAGCGATCAGCATATTCTTTCTTACTTGTACAATGGCCGATCTATTTGGAATTTTAATAAGTCAAATCTAACTTCAAAACTCAAATTTAATTGCTCTCAGCACATTTACATTTTGCAGCATTAATCGCATTACTGTGTCAAGTCTTCTCCATTCCCTATACCCTACCCCAACCCTTCTTATCCTTTCCGATGGTGTTCAAGTGGTCCGCATAGACTATTACGGCCATTACCTATCCCTTCCCCCGGCTTTGGACTGACTTGCGCTCTCATTGCCCCACCAAACGCTGCAAAATGAAAATGAAAATGAGAAACAAATAAACAAATCAGGAAAGCACAAATCAACTACAATCAAGAAAAACTCTTAGTTTTGTTTAAAAAAGGTTTTACTATAACGACTTCTTCTGTTTTTCGATTAATACTAACACCACATCAGGCTAGCTGCCTGTAAACTAAAATAAAGCAAAATAGTTTTCCTGAGACTATTCTTCTGCTCCATTCACACTCTTCCTGCGGCCAATCATTATCAGAATCCCCGGCAGGCTGAAGTCCAACAGCGAGATGCGAGAAGCTTGTTTTGCCGCCTCAAGATTGCGCACATCGTCGCCAGTGTTTACATGGTCAAACTAAGTGTTTTCAGCACCAAATGCCGAGAAACAGGAAAGCTCCTGACACCCATCAGGATTATCTATATCTTGAGAACCACCATTCGTCTTCATCAAGTGGACCAAAACGTGTTCTATTCACCTTTCTTTGATAGTTTTCAAATCCTTCACCCGTCACGTGCTGTGATTTCAGCAAGCTTTCCATATGGTCGACCGCAACGGTTAATTTGAATTCCGGAAATCTTCACCATTTTCTCAATTAAATATCATCACTGTACAGCTTAAGAACTTCAGGGACATTATTACTATTTAAATATAGTTGATAACTGAAAGCTGAAAGAAAAGTACATTGCAATCGATCGTAAATTTGAACAAAAATGTGTCAAGATGCACGATAACAAAGTAATCGAATTCCCAGTAATGGGACTGGTATGCGGGTATTCAAGCGTTTAGCGAGAGAAATACTCGGATAACGAGTCCCATCTGCAATAACCCTAATTTGGATAGCAAAAAACAACCAGTTTTACTAAATTTAAATTATTTACGGTTTTTGCACATTGCAATGATAGTATATTGAGCAATACCACCGGCATTTACTACTTCCAGCAGCGGAAGAACGAAAATGGAGGGTTTTATGTTTAGAGGCGTTTTTCTGGACATCGTGATTTTCCTAATGGGACTGTATTGCGAGTATGGGCAGTCAATGTCCATGAACCTTTTCCAATACATCTACATATTAATATAAAATAGGATTTAAATAATTTCGAAATTATTGTTTTTTACTGAGGTAGGCAAATTTAGATTTTTCGGAGACGTTATTCCTGAGGGCCACTATCCATACTAGAGATGTTTTCTCTCTAAAATCTAAAAGAGATGAATTCAAATGTCCTATTATTATTTGAAGTTACCTACAAGTAATTGGTTTTAAGTTAAGCTGAAAATAGGAGTCACATGTCAGCAAATCCCATAATCAAATTACAAAGCACCACACCGTGGAATGGATGGAAAGTGTTTATTTTCATGGATTTCTCGATGGGGTGCCATGAGTGGTAATGAAAAATTATCTGACCATACCTTCAAGTGTCGAAATTGATTGCGGGTAGCTGAATTATTTTCTACCAAAAGTATAGGACTATTATACGAAGAAACATAATTCTAAATTATTCCTTCTTCTAACATTTTTTTTTTATTTGCACGTCAATTTCATGTTTTCGGGCCTCGGGAATCCTATATACTTTATATAAGTAGGACTCAAATCGTTCTAATGAATGGATTGGTTATAAAAAATATTTTCAGTAAGGATATCATTGTTCAAATAAAACATATCTTTGGGAGCAATATGAGCCACCCCGGATTTGACCTAAAAACAGTGTTTTTTTTTAATCTAGTGTCATTATGATCCGCTAGTGGATACTTCAAATAGCCACCACAATGAAAACCGTAAGAAAATTCGTTTCAAAATACCTATTCACAAAAATGTACCAATTTGTCTTTTGTTATGAAAAGCTTATAATTTTGGTAGTTTTCAATTAAGGCTATAAGACAATTATGTTTCAGAGTTTCTAGGATTTAGTTTAGAGTCTAGGATTACGCCCAAATCCCTTAAAATTTTACACTTCTGTACTACTTGATTTCCCAAAAATTCTTCAATTGGATGCTATTGGATTACATTGTTTAACATTGAGTTGGAGTAGACTTTTTTTGCACCAAGTGAAGAATAAGTTAATGTCATTCTGGAATTCTTCTGCTTTGCTAGAAGAGAAGAAGCTTCTATGAAGAGCTTCATGTCGTCTGCATATATAAGCAATTTTATTTTTCTAAGTATAAGGGAAATGTCGTTTACATACAAAATAAAAAGAAATGGGCCTAAATGAAAACCTTGGGGTACTCCAGAGGTTACAGAAATGGGTGCTGATAATTTATTTTGAAAGCGCACTATTTGTTTCCGATGTGATAGATATGACTGGATCCAAGTCAAGAGTCCTGGCTCCATGCCTATTTTTTTGCAATTTGAGGATTAATAATGGTATGTCGATTCGGTCAAATGCCTTGCTGAAGTCAGTGTAAAGAGCTTCTACGTGCTTGCCATAGTCCATTGCGTTGAGAATTGAAAGATACAGATTCTAGCAGATTAGAAGATGTTAAGCGGCCTTTAAAAAAGCCATGCTGCCTACAAGTAATTTGATGTTTTACCTGCTGGAAAATTTTGTCGTTAACGAGAGTTTCGAAGAGTTTGGGGATACAGGAGATAATGGCAATTCCGCTGGCTATAGTTCCGTATGTCAGATTTTGTTCCTGATTTGAAAACAGACACCAAATACGAGGATTTCCAAGCTTCTGGATTTTCCATTATTTATAGACATGTTAAAAGGCGTTCTAAGGGAAGCGTAAGTTCTTCTGAGAGATTTTTGAACAACACTGGTGCAATGCCATCCGGTCCTGCTACCTTTGATTCGTCCAGGTTTTTAGTACCGATAAGATTTTTTGTTGTGATAGTTTTTCAATAGATATACTATTAGAAATTTCTGAAAAAAAAAAGAAATTTCAGTCGCGGTCTTCTTTGGAGTAGGTGGTATACACTTCTTGGAAGAAATCTGCAAAAAGGTTGCAGATATCGGAAGAGTTTTCACCTACTTTTCCGTCACAATGCATTCGCGAAGGGAAATTGATACTTTTTAATTTAGTGTTTACATAATTAAACAAGTGTTTAGCACATGATTTAACTTCGGATTCGACCTTACTTGCGTCATTCTTCATGTGCGGAGTCAATGACTAACCAAACCAGTTAGGGGGCCTTCCTTAGCCGTGTGGTTAGAGTCCGCTGCTACAAAGCAAAGCCATGCTGAAGGTTCGATTCCCGGTCGGTCCAGGATCTTTTCGTAATAGAAATTTCCTTGACTTCCCTGGGCATAGAGTATAATCGTACCTGCCACACGATATACGAATGCAAAAGTGGCAACTTTGGCAAAGAAAGCTCTTAGTTAATAACTGTAGGAGTGCTCAAAATGAACACTAATCTGAGAAGCAGGCTCTGTCCAAGAAGAAGCTAAACCACACTGGTAAAGTTGTTATCTCATCCTATTTTCCCTCTCCCATGGCGTTTGCAAAATGAAAATGAAAATCACCAATCAGTGATCGATACCGAAAATGAGAGTGTTTAGAGTTTGCGCTAAGCTAAATGCGCTCGACAACATCACGCTGTTTGTGCGTTGAAGAGTGATATATGATCCTGGTGATATTTATTATCGTGTCAGGCTGTAAGTCATCGAACTACTTTATGCGGTCATTTGCATTCGTTGCATAAGAAATATGAGTGTTTTTTGTCATGCGATTCTCGATGGAGCGCACGTGCAATCGGCATGCAATTTTGGCATAGAACTAGAAATATCCTCAATCACAAAATATGAAACGGTTAAAAAGTTAAGCACCAGGTAAAATAATTTAAATATTAACTGTATATTGAGTTTTTTATTTTTTTTTTACTTAGGGTTTTAACATTTTCCACTCAAGCTATTAATGTATAAACAAAACATTTTTTTACCAAATTGTTGCTGAACAAAAATTTATAAAGGAAAGCTACTATCATTTTGAGCGATTTTACCTAGTGCTAAACTTTTTTACCGATATTGTGGAAAACATTAAATTTTGTGATACTGAAATTTAAAATATATGGTTGTCAGTAATGCTACACGGTAAACGCAGATAAGTCCGTACATATGCATTCCTCGACGAGCTAGCCGACGAATCAGAACTAGAGCAGCGTCCATTTATTACGTAACGCTAAAATTGGAAATTTTTGACCCTCTTCCCCCTCCGTAACGCTTTTTGTATGAAAAATTTCAAATGTTTGTATGAGTCGTAACGCTTGAGCCTATCAACAATGTCAGCGATTCTACTGGAGGGACGAGGCAGAGAACTTTCAGTGTACGTGATGTGCGTCATGACATTCCAGTAGCGCTCAGTACGCCATGAACTTAAATGCCAAGCGGTTCGACCAATCCTGCCGCTGTGGAGGTAATCGGAAAGCAGCATTATGTTGACGACACGCTAGTGAGCATCGACAACTAGGAGGAAGCTATCAAACTTGCCAATGATGTAAGGTTCGTGCACACGCAGGGCGTGTTTGAAATCCAAACGGGGCCAGCAATTCGCCACGCGTTCTAGAAGATCTGCGTGGCACTAATGCTCAGTAAAAGAACTTAGACCTTTCATCAGAATGACGACTGAAAAGGTGCTCGGGATGTTGTGGTGTACAGCTACCGAAATCTTATCTTACAAAGTTAGTTGGGATCGCTTCGATCAAGATCTATGGGAAAGTCGTCGTTAACCTACGAAACGAGAGGTCCTTATTCCGATATTGGACCCTCTTGGGCTCATTGCACCGTGTTTGTTCCTCAAAAGTCTGTTTCAAGAGATTTGGCGTAGCGGAATGCAGTGGGACGACAAGATCGCCTAAAACGCATTCGCTTCGCCACGATGCTTCCGATCTCAACTGGATTCTCCATACGTCGACGTTGCACTCCTTCGTCGATGTGAGCGACAATGGCATGGCTGAAGCATGCTTCCTGAGATTTGTACGAAATGAAGCTGTCTGTTGCTGTTCAGTAGCCGCCAAAACAAGAATTGCACCATTAAGATACCACTCAGGGATTGGCACAAGACTTTCCCATACGTTAGCCGATTAATTGTCCTTCAATGTGAACAAGCGATTCTATCATTCGATTCCAGATACGTGATTTGTTAGCTACATTCAGATCACCGTCGCTATACGTCATTCGATGCCAACCAAGTCAGCGAAATTAACGCTTAATTTAAACCCCCAAAGGTTATTTTCAGTTAAAATTTGCGTTTGCATAGAATCACGACAAAGCCGCGATATTTCTGACGTTTTGTCGCGAATTTCCATTGTATTTAAGGACGATCTTGTACTATATTGTTATGTACATTGCATATGAGCCTCTGTACGAGCCATAAATTCTTTTGTTCTTTTGACTTTTACTGTGCGCCGTGTGTTGGTGCTGTCTCGCTCTATCTCATGGGCAATTTGAAAACAGGGCGCACAGTAAAAGTCAAACGTTTTATGGCATGCATAGGCTCATTCGTCAAAGCGAGAGAAATATTATATTATTCATAGGTATGTCGAGCTTCGCAACCGTCCTACCTTCCTATCCAAAACATTATGTACAACGTACAAAGAAGGAAGTACAAGAGAAATAACGGAAATTCAATATAGTGTTAGAACAACTTTACCTTCTTAGTGGGTCCAAGTAAATTACAAAAAAAAATATCAATTCACTACATGTTTTAATTATGAATCGTGGTTTACGGCCAACCAGCCGAGTGGAAGTTTAACAACTACCGAAAAGCTAAACATTACATATAATTTGCAATTGGATTAGATGGACAAATTGATGTGAAGATTTGCGAAAAAGTTACACGTCTTCTCAGTGAGAATCGAACTCACGACTCCCCGATCTCTAGTTGGGGCGCGTTAACCACTACGCCATGAGAGGACTCATGAACGCAGAAGTTAACCTGAATTCGATTTCAGCTCAATAATCACGTGGTCCTCTTTCGCAAAGTGCACCTCTTTCGGAAGAATTAGATGCCCATCCAAACACAACGCTTTCTATATATATCCAATGCCTAGCCCGAGAGCGCATTGTTTTTTTTAGATATAGGAATAGCACACTACACTAGCCAGCAACTGCGCTGGCTGAGGTTTCTATTGTGTGGGCTTCCAATGGGTCGCGACGTTCTCAAACGACCGGTTACGGAACATGAGTCCGTTGCTCTATAAATACATGTATTTATAGAGCAACGGACTCATGTTCCGTAACCGGTCGTTTGAGAACGTCGCGACCCATTGGAAGCCCACACAATAGAAACCTCAGCCAGCGCAGTTGCTGGCTAGTGTAGTGTGCTATTCCTATATCTAAAAAAAACAATGCGCTCTCGGGCTAGGCATTGGATATATATAGAAAGCGTTGTGTTTGGATGGGCATCTAATTCTTCCGAAAGAGGTGCACTTTGCGAAAGAGGACCACGTGATTATTGAGCTGAAATCGAATTCAGGTTAACTTCTGCGTTCATGAGTCCTCTCATGGCGTAGTGGTTAACGCGCCCCAACTAGAGATCGGGGAGTCGTGAGTTCGATTCTCACTGAGAAGACGTGTAACTTTTTCGCAAATCTTCACATCAATTTGTCCATCTAATCCAATTGCAAATTATATGTAATGTTTAGCTTTTCGGTAGTTGTTCAATTCACTAGTTAAATAGTAGTTTACGTAACTTCATCAACAGGTACAATACTTACAAGAATGTTTTTTTTTAGATCTTGCATAAAGATGTCAGTGAGTTAGCCATGGCATTAGAAACGGAACGCTACCGGGCGGAAAGGTTAGAGGAGCAATTAAATGACTTGACAGAACTACACCAGGTAAGTGCTCTGCAAATGAACCGTCTATCAATTACGTAATGGTTTGTTGGGGGGAAGGAGGGTGTCTAAGATTGCTTACGTGCCAAACAATTTATTTCCATTTTCATACAAAAACTCCTACTATAAATGGTTGAAAAATCATCAATATTATATTACGTAATTATTTACCAGTCCTCAATAATTATTTTTTATATATTTTTTATCTATATAAATAAAAATGGAATGGTGTTTGTATGTCACGAAATGGCGTGAAAAAGGGTCAAGAGATTCACATAATTCTTTCACTATTACCTTCGTCAAGGGGTGCGACGTGTTCGTGCGTAGAAAAAGTTTAGGAAAGTCTCCGGAATAGTCGGGAAAACGGGAGAAAACTAATCTGTAGTTTTCTTAAGGAGATAGCGTGCTATTTTTCAACAGCCTACTTTATGGCAAGACGACGTTTGCCGGGATCACTAGTTTTGAATAAATATTAAGAGAGACAAGCAGAATATTTGCCCAGGCTTGAGGTGGAACAGCTTGGCATCCAAATTAAATAATGTACCAAAGCTTTGAAGGCGCACATCTTGCGAAAGAAGCGTCTAACAGTGCAATTTCAATTTTAGCTTTGTACACTAGCAGAAATATTACAATAAGATAATCGACTTCGTAGGGAGTCGATACTGGTTATGAACCCCCTACAAAAAAAAAAACATGGAGTAAGGTGGGGCAAAAGTTCGACCTTAGTGGTATAATCAAAGTTTCCAGGAAAACAATAGCAGTTAAAACAAAACAAATACCATACAGTGAACCTTCAACATATTGGCTATAATTTTGCTGAACAAACTTGTGTCAAAATATTTACCCATTATTAGTTATAACAATTTCAAAATTGATTGTCTTATTCGAACTTTTGCCCCACCGGTGGGGCAAGAGTTCGAATCTAGTGTGGGGCAAAAGTTCGCTGGCTAAAACATAAAGTATCGATCTTTTTATGACAGACATACTTTACACCAACCGTAAACTTAAGTTTGACGAAAAATACACACTAAATTTTCATCAAAAAATTGCCCAAAACCGGGTTAATTGTAATATACTCAAAAATAGCAATTTTTCGCAAAACTAAGTAGAAATGTAAAATTTTGGTGACAGTTTTCACACGATCAGACAAATTTAACTAAATTTGAAGATAATATGTGGATTTTAGGCAATTTGCAAATTTTTCCGTGATTTTATACACGGGTCGAACTTTTGCCCCGCTGATTCGAACTTTTGCCCCACTATGGGCCAAAAATTGTTTTCAAGCATTTATGCAAAAACTGATACACCTCAAAGCAACCTTATGATAGGCCTAGAAACGCCCTTACATAAATATTGAAAAAGATTTTATCTTCAATGGGTTCCATGCAACGAAAGTTTGACCAAAAATTACTATATTCACGTCGAAAAACAACAAATAGCCATAACTTTTCCAAATCTCAATCGATTTTTATCATATTTGGAGTGAAAGTCTCTTACTTGAATAGCATTCGAAATACCATGACATTTATAAGATTTGTTTTAAATTGAGCTAGAAATCTTAAAAAAAAACTCTTACCCCACTCGAACTTTTGCCCCACTTTACTCTAACATTAACATTCAAAGCATCATTATTCCTTATTCCTTTGATTGCATTGTTGGTTAACAGTTTCAGGCAATATATTTGGTCTGAAGTGCATAAATACAGGTATGTGAACAGTTTTGTAAATGAAACCACACAACAGGGTCCATAATTAGCAATTTCAGGTGGGTCCATAATAGACACGTCCGCAGCGAGCCGGATAATATGGGAATCAAATGGAGGGTTCATAATATGAAATATAAAATTTGTAAACATTCGTAACATTGGACCCTGGCGGGGTCCATAATTGGCATAACGACAACACTTTTCCAAAGGAGTATTTCAAAGAATAAATCGAATGATTTTGTGTGTTTTAAAGGCGTAAGCAAAGGCATGGAGCTTGTTGATAGGCTGCACAAAACGTTGATCCATCTAAGATATCATTGCAAAAAAATGTCGAGAATGAACTTCAGCTACTAAGGGGTCAATAACTAGCACTGAAACCCTACGTTCGTTATTTCTGCAGATTAGTGCCTTTAGAATCGTGAGTAGGGACACAAACCGGCCATTGTGACGCCATGTTTGGATTCGGACATGTTTCACCTACAATAGAAAATAATAAGTTGGGTTGACATTTTTCAGAAAAACTGGAGATTAATTATTTGCATTTCATTCCTTTGGTGAACTTTCCATCAATGAGTAATATGACGAAATGACAACATTGGTTATATTGATGTTTCTTCTACACGTTCATAAAATGAATTGAAGATAATATAAGTATATTTCGAGTTTTTAATATGTTGGTGCCAATTTCCAGTAATTTTTAAGTAATACTATTATTGTTGAATGATAAATACTTATAATAAATGTTTAGATTTTTTTTTGCAATAGTTTTCCATAAGTGCGCGAAGTTAGGTCCTAGGTGCGTTAAATTTGTTTTACTAGTGCTAGTCCAGTTGTTAATGAAATGCTATTTCAACTATGGATCTGGTCGAAGTGATGAAAATAAGATATGATGAAACGAAACTATACAAAAAACAAAAACGACATTATATTTGAAATGCCTAGAGTGGCTGATCCAGTGATAGTGTGTGTTCAGTAATAGTGGTAATGTGTTTTTTAGCGTATAAGGACCAAATACAAAATAAAATTAATCTGTAAAATGGAATTTATTATGGAAATAGTACAAAACAATGAAAAATCTGAACTCGCCAAGGGCGAAAAGCCACTCATTGAAAGATAAATAATAATATTAATTAAAAATCTGAACTTTCTTGATCCTTTACACTAGTATGCATTCCTGTAATAGTGGGTCTTAGTGAGAAATCAATGTAAACTACAGTTATAGAAATTACTGGACCATTTTATGTTAATGTAGGTTGTAGTTTGTTTTTTTATCAATAATAGGTACAACGATTTTATCGTTCTAAGATTTTTTTTGTGAAATAGAATAGAAAAACAACGAGTTTCCATTATTATTTGGCGATTGTTTATTCCTCAACCGGTTACTACGGTAGAAGCACCAGTTTTGGCCATAGCGCCAATTGTAGCCATTGTAGATTATACACCATTTCACACAGAAAATTAGCATGGATCATTCCGTGTCTAGTTGCATATATTCACATGATAGAACCACATTCATTGAGTCGTTCAAATTGATTCAAACAGAAAATAAAAACATAATTCTCCTTATAGTTTCAACACCTGTACTCCTAATTTGGTCAGGGTTTATCTCTCTTTTGCTCTTCAACAAAACTTGAAAACAATGGTGCCAGTACCTGTCAACTTTGACAGGTACTGGTACCGTTGTTTTCAGATTTCCCGAAAGAGGGAAAGAGATCGATTTTCTGATGACGTCATCGTGCAATGGGCAATTTTGGAACCAAACTTATGAGTGTGGCCAAAACTGGTTCAGGTGGCCTATATTGACCAACGCGATTTTCAATGCGAAAATGTGGAAAATATGCTCAGTTCCAATATTTTTCACACAAAATAGGAATTGAAAGCTTTAATTTGGCGTATTCGCAGTGCATGTACAGCTTGCCATATATTTTTAGAAATGTTTACTCTTAGACTGTCCATAACCGGTGCTTCTACCCTATTGCTTCTAATACTTGTACAAACGCCCTATGTAGGTATTTTTAATAGATTTATTTAAAATGTAGGTACGTTTATTGCTATTTAGTTTATTGAAATTAGGGTAAATCGGGATAATGCGCCCCAACCGGACAATACGAAGTGGGATCCTGAGATCTGCGAAAAAAAAGTTCCATGCTCACTAGCGCCGCCTAGTGGCAAACCCCCGAATTTCTTGGCTGAAATAATGATAGCCCTTGATCTACTGAACAATTTTGCCGAAGACGTCATCTTTCTAAGTGGTCAGACCCCTGGGATATTCGCAAAACCAAGGGTGTTGTACAAAGTACAACACGCGACTACTCGCGTTACAAAAATTCGCGCGACGACCAAAAGGTTAATAATATTGCACTATCACAAAGGCTAAAAGATCAGGAATGTTAGGATGTATTTGTTTAGAGTTTAGTGATGGCCAAATTTGGATTATGGGATGTGTTGGGTTAAAATTTACCAATCGTACCAGAAGCTAGGCAAACGTCAAGGCACAGACAAACAAACGTAGCACTTTGAACATTTTCCTTTAAAATCCATCACGCACTTCACAATTTATCATCTGGTGCTCATGTTGTACGAAATGTGATTATGTGGAACGAGATCTGGACTGCTCATACTCGCATAACAGTCCCATTTGATTTTCGCCACTTTTGAGTTAGCTTCATGAGTAGTACAGTTGAGTTTCGTTCGTTGCACTACCTTTACTGCCCATAAACGCATGTCAGTCCCATGTTTGCTGGATTTCCTTATGTCGGGTAAAAGTCGAGTCTCTTGGCTTTTTATAGAACTTCTTTGACAATACCAGGATAAATAAATGACCCAATTCCTATATGACTTCTAGGCAAGATCCTGTCGCTTTCTAGCTAGCTACTTCAGAGTGTTAGCGGATTTCTGTGGATTCTTAACGGACACGTGAAGATTTTTATCGGGCTTTACGGGTTTCGAATACCTGTTGGATTCATATGGTTAATTTATGCAAGCTCAACTTCTAAAACTCATTTCAAATTGAAGTGATGAGAAGCTTATTTGTGTATTCTAAGAAATTGTGGGCCACAGTTAAGGATCTTGGGGTGCTCAAGCGACTTGTGGGCCGCATGTTGAGCATCACTGTTCTATACAATTTTCAATTATTTCTAGGGAAATTTTCCATCGATATTTCTGTAGAAAATCCAAATGAATGCTTAGTTAATATTCTGTTTCGATAAACATAATAATGTTTGTATATTCTGTGTGTCCTTTTGATTGTAATAAATCATTTTATATAAAATACCATACTATGCAGAGAACATAATTTCGACGAGTTTGGCAGCAGAAGCAATAGCCATTAGACCGCCAACAGGGTCATTGTAAAACTGACGTTTGGACTTAAACTGTATTTTTTTTTTAACTATCTCACAGAATTGTCCAATTCTAGAATAAAGGCCACTTATGCGAATAATGTTGTTACGTGGCCAATGTATACAAATAGTATGTATGAAGCTTATAGAATATCATTGAAGATGATTCAGCAACCAAAAGTGTGTTGAGCATCTGGTACAATTGACATAACAGGTCTATAAATTTGTAGCATAGCTCTTTCCTATGGAAATCCGCTTCGAAATGGACCATTTGGAAGTCCGGCCATCACTTGGATCAATAATGATGATGACATAAAGTTCAAATAATATTCTTGAAATCGAGAAAAAAAAGAGAGAGAGAGAGAGAGAGAGAGAGAGAGAGAGAGAGAGAGAGAGAGAGAGAGAGAGAGAGAGAGAGAGAGAGAGAGAGAGAGAGAGAGAGAGAGAGAGAGAGAGAGAGAGAGAGAGAGAGAGAGAGAGAGAGAGAGAGAGAGAGAGAGAGAGAGAGAGAGAGAGAGAGAGAGAGAGAGAGAGAGAGAGAGAGAGAGAGAGAGAGAGAGAGAGAGAGAGAGAGAGAGAGAGAAGAGAGAGAGAGAGAGAGAGAGAGAGAGAGAGAGAGAGAGAGAGAGAGAGAGAGAGAGAGAGAGAGAGAGAGAGAGAGAGAGAGAGAGAGAGAGAGAGAGAGAGAGAGAGAGAGAGAGAGAGAGAGAGAGAGAGAGAGAGAGAGAGAGAGAGAGAGAGAGAGAGAGAGAGAGAGAGAGAGAGAGAGCTCATTGAAATACAATCAAAGCATTCAAGCATTCATTCAAGGTTTTTTATGGAGATATGTCAAGGAAGAAATTACTACTCATTTTTTATATGAAAAAGTTATCTATGAATTCAAGACTAACTTGTGAAAAGGGCAAAACAACCTTTGCAAACCAAAGTTTCACTTCATACAAGACGCAATCTTAATGATTCTTGAAAACTTTTACTATCATCAGGTAGAGGGGAGTCAGCTTTAACTTGTGGTCGATTGAAATTTGGTTAGTGTGCCTACGGTTAATATTTTTTTATCAGATATGTCAAGGAAGAAATTTCTACCCATTTTTTACATTTTATTATCTATGAATTCAAGACTAACTTGTGAAAAGGGCAAAACAACCTTTGCAAACCAAAATTTCACTACATTCAAAACGCATTCTAAATGATTCTTGAAAACTTTTACTATCACCAGGTAGAGGGGAATCAGTTCCACCAGTTAATGGTGACAAATTTTAAAAATTATTCAAAAGGCGGCTGTGGTGGACGGGAGAAGCTCTGGTTTGCAATAATCGTCCCTTTCACATGTTAGTCCAGAATTAAAAAAAATAAAAATGGCGGATCGCCCTTATGACAAAAATATTGGGTAATTAAAATATGAAGATAAGTACATTTTATGACAATTTGTTACAATGAACTATTTTTATTTTGCAGAATGAAATAGAAAATCTAAAACAAGCCATAGCAGATTTAGAAGAGAAGGTTCAATATCAAAGTGATGAGAGACTACGTGATGTTTATGAGATAATGGAGAATTGTCAGACAAGGGTAAGTAAACTAATAAACTAACTAATAGTATTTAAAATCAGCAATTTTATGTACAAAAAAGTCCGAATTTTCAACAACTGCTCAATATCTGGATTGGAAATAACTGTCCTTATGCAATAAAAGGTTGTTCGACATTTGCGGTAAACCATTCCGCGGTCAACGATTTCACGGTGTACCATTTCGCGGTTTGTATCACTTTGCGGTTTGTACCATTTGGCGGCCTATACCATTTCGCAGCTACCGCTTTTCTTAGTTTGATAAGGTATTTTTTTGAATGGTTTCTACTTATATCGTTTAGCCGAACGCCATTTGGTCGATTGTCATCTGGCTGGAATGGTTGTTTGGCTGAATTGCGAACTTAAAATCAACCAGATAGCTAATCGTAGTTGCTGTAGGATTTTAGGAGTGGACCAATGACTGACCAACTATTTAGCTTGCACATTTTCAACTCTTTATAGGTATACTGGTTTGGCCATTGAAGCTTATAACACGTTCAACACAAATTTGTCTTCCAACTTCTGTCTCTAAAGTGAATAATTCCGTACTATATGGTAATTTTTTTTTCTAAAATTTTGCCTGCTTTCATAAAAATGCTATTCTTTCTTTCAATCTTGTACTGTCAGGACTAGTTATTTTTTAAGGTAGTTGTATATCAATAAATATTCTTAAGGAATAAGCTGTCCTATACAATGTAGCTTCGGAACTCATTGGTAACGTGCATACTTTAGTTTACTCTTTTGTTCGGTCAAGCGGCATTCGGTCAATTGACCCGGAACCCTGTTTAAGGTGAAACAGTTTGGAATCAACTTCTAAGATTGCACTGAAACTTCGAAGGCACAAATCTCGCGAAGGAAGCATCCAACAACAGTGCACTTTTTATTTTGGCTTTGTGCACTAGCACAAGGGGCCCAGATAGCAGAAGCGGTAAACGCGCAGCTATTCAGCTAGACCAAGCTGAGGGTCGTGGGTTCGAATCCCACCGGTCGAGGATCTTTTCGGGTTGGAAATTTTCTCGACTTCCCAGGGCATAGAGTATCTTCGTACCTGCCACGCGATATACGCATGCAAAAATGGTCATTGGCACAGTAAGCTCTCAGTTAATAACTGTGGAAGTGCTCATAAGAACACTAAGCTGAGAAGCAGGCTCTGTCCCAGTGGGGACGTAATGCCAGAAAGGAGAAGGAGGAGGCACTAGCAGAAAGCTTAAAATAAGAAGATCTGAAACATTTACCAACTATTTCTCCAGTTTAGTGCCTTTGAAAACGTAAGTAGGGGCACAAGTCGGCCATTGTGACGACCATCTATGTATTCCGAGATGTTTCACCTTAAGATGTTTATTGCATTGTAACATTTTATTATAAGTTTTACCTTCTTTGAGTATAGACTTTTCCTACGAGTTGCAAGATTGATTGTTGGCATTATCACTGAAAACATTTTTTCATCGGTGATTTTCCCTTCATTTGAACACAGATTGTTCCTTCAATTCAAATTCTGCGTTATGTAATATTTGAAATTATCCCTAAGAGGAAATATCCCGGTACAAACCGTGAAACCGTACATCGCGAAATGGCATACCGACAAATTTTTACTAACCGCGAAACGTCATACCACGAAATGGTACTTCGCGAAATGGTTCACCGCGAAGTGGATTACTGCAAAATGTTATACAATCGCAATGAAAATGTTTAATGTTTTCATGTTTTTACCATCTTTAAACGAAAAAAAATATAAATGGCATGATAAACTTTCAAATATTGATAGCTTTCACACTTTATGATCAAATATCCATTAATTTGGAGGGGCCTCTATGCCCGGACTATACAGAACTCCCCCCTACTTTTAGCGTCGCGGCGTTGAAATACCAACTCGTTTATAACTTTTCATGTTTTCATTTTATTATTTCCAGATATCAAAAATAGAGCACCTGTCGCAGCAACAATATGTTACAGTGGAAGGAATCGATAATTCTAACGCCAGGGCAGTAGTAGTCAAATTAATTAATGTCGTGTTGACAGTGCTTCAAGTGATATTATTACTCGTTGCAACAGCTGCTGGAATAACTATGCCTTTTCTTAAAACGAGGTAAATATTTTGTCCAAATTGGTTGATTCAATCTGAAATACTTAGAGGGCATCATAATTTGTGTACCATCCTTTAGATTCACCGCCAAAATAAAGTGCCCACATGCTTGTAAGTAAGCAAATCGTACGCCGCTACGGGCAGATTTTTTCGCGTGTTTGTGCTTTATATTTAACATTATACACAACAAAAAAGTTCTTATTTTGAGTGAAACATAAGTTTTTATAAATACAAATTAAATGTGTCCAAAGAAGATGTGTCAAAATTAAGTGCCACCTTGGTGTTTCCACCAATATTGTGTATTTCTTTCACTACTGGACTTCGAAGTGCGGCTTCATAAGTGCAGAAATGCGAATAAAAGTGCAGGATTGCATCGAATCATGTTGGTGTCTTCAGAACACTTATTTCTTGGGATTGTGAAGAATAAGCCCGCTGAAGACACCGACTTGATTTGATGCAAACGCGTACCGTAAAATGGGGTGTTAAGGACTCGTAGGGTTTTAAGGGATTGAACTTCTCATTAAGTTCGACAAATCACAGAAACGTTGAAAGTCGATATATAAGTCATCTGAAATGCTTGATTTGTTCGGAGGATTGTGAGCTGCATTATGTAATAGGAGCTGTCTATTATATGAAGTATTGTGGTTTATAAATGTTGAAAACGTTTCAAAACATTTTTGTTCGAAATTTATGGGCTTAATACATGAAATATATTTGAGAAAAATTCGCGAGTAACGTAGAATATAAGTAAATTTAATTGAGATCTTAGTGGCAGTCAAAAAAAAAAAATAAAATTTATCTGGGTTTCTATTTTTAGGAACTTTGTGCGGAGATGAACCAGCCTAGGGCTGAAAATCTCCTTAATAAAGCTATAATAATAATTTTAGGAACTTTAATGAAAAAGTCTCGTTTTGAAAATAAGCGGGGTGTTAAGGGATTATCTATTCTAACTTTTCTAAGTTACTAAACTCATTCGATTTATGCCGTAATGTATTTTAGTATAGCTTTGGGTTGTTCCGTGAAGATAACCTGCATGGAAAGTTAAGGGGTCTATTTTGTAAGTCACTGAATATCACCAAAAATGACTTTTCTCAAAATTCGGTAAAATTGGTAGGAAAATTTGGATGAAAAATTGATTAATGTGAATATGGGGTTTTCATGATAGTATTTTTAAAAGTTGTTACATCGCATTGGTGAAAAGTTTGGAAATAGGAATGCTTATCTTATATGAGATGGTTTTTGGAGCTATTGATTCTTTAAGCACTACTTACGTCCTAGATAAACAATAATAATATAAGGTTATTTCCTATATATTTTTGGATAACTTTAAAGGTTTCGTGGGCATGTGTTAAGTGTTGTTAAGCATTCAGTACATTGTAGTACAGTTGTGTGCGATTTCCGCTTTATATTGGAAACTTTTCGTTAGGATTTTTTTCCGATCATGCCACTGGGTGTTACATGCAAATCTGTTATTTGGTGTGGTGCTTTATTTAAAAAGACAAATTGGACACTTACTCTTTTCAAACTGAAGGTTTGTTGAAATTATCCTTCTTTTGACAAGTCATGACAAGGTTGCTAGGATACGAATACTGCATACAAGTATAAAAATCTTTTCAAGACAATTGAAAATAGAATCAATATGACGGGAAAGTGTACCAGTAACGGCTATAGTGGTTCCCTATTTGGCCATATGTGTTTTCTCGAAAATTTTTTACATTTCGAATATTTTTGAATGTTTTGACCAGTCTTCCCATGAACTAAACCGATGTGCATCTTTGTTTGAACATTGCAACTTGTGTTGAACCACAAACGCGCTTCGTCTCTGTACCAGTGTATCAAACCGAACCCGGTACATGTGTACTTCGGTTCAAACTTTGGTTCAAACTTGGGTTCAAATAATGGCACAAAGCAGGCAGACAGAGAACGGTTGATTTCTACCTTCATATATGGAACTTCTTGGTTCAAATCGCAACACCCTTGGAGGCTTGAATAAATGTTTCATTAAAGCAGATCAATTGAGCTCAATACTTTGAGTAACATTCAGTGGCAACTTTATGAAAAAAAACAAGGATTTTACTATATCAAACAACAAGACACGATAAGTAGAAATTGATAAGCGTGGATATCAACAATTTTCTATCTCTCCGTTTGTGTCATCGTTCTGAAGCTCGAATGCAACCGAAGATTTGCACCAAAATTTGAACCGCGGTTGCGATCGAGGTACAAATGGACCGGTTTTCGAACCGGTGTTTGCACCGATGTTCACTTTACACATGTTTGGGTTTAGGTTCAGTTTCGAGCGTTTCGGTTTGCACACGAGAACAAAGTACAAGGAGATAACCGAAACCGCCTGAACCAACGTGTTCGGTGTTCGTTTGGGAAGACTGGTTTTGACATCAAGATTCATTTGATATCAAACTACTAAAACACACAGAATGTTAAAAAAAAATAATTAAATAATAACGTATGGCGAAATAGGGAATAATAATGTCCATAACTGGTACACTTACCCTATGAGAGATTTAGCAGGTAAAATAAAACGGTTAACGTTTTCAGGAGTTCCAACTTGAATTATATTGAAGTAATATATATCATCTTTAGATTGAACATATCAACGATATTGACCAAAATAATGTTTTTTTTTTGTTGTTGGCAAAGCATAGTTTTTATTACAAAGCTCAAACTCCTTAACACCCCATTTTGCATTTTCGTAAAAAATCACACATTTTTATGATTATCTCAGAAATCTGCCACAGGATCATCTTCATTGTAATTAGCTTTGACATACACGCCGGGAGAATGGTAGGACTGTATTTTGTTCAATTATTGACATACTAGAAGAAATTTAGGTAGAATTTTTTTTTCATCCCTTAACACCCCATTTACGGTACTTTTATTAGCGTTTTCGCACTTGTAAAAACTTCTGCGATAGTCCAGTGATGAAAGAAATGCGCAATATTTTATATTAACTCGTATAGGCCTGAGTGAAAGCAAAAATGATAAAACCCTCTCCGCTCAGCGAATTCTAAACGGATTCAAATATTTTTTTGTCAGTATACTGGGCACTGGCACACATATCTAGTATGTAAAAGTGGCCAGAGGAACTCGGGAATAAAGGGCGAACACGAAATTATTGCGACACCGAAAATGTCATGCCAATTTTCTTATAATTTTCTTATAAACCAAAATTTTAGGGTAGTTTTATACATTATATTTACTTCAAAAATTGCTCTTCCGAAGTTCCCGCTTCATTATTGCCCAGTACTGCTCCACCGGGCGCAGCTCTGGACAGTTTGGCGGATTGATATCCTTTGGAACAAAATGGACAGAATTGGCCTCATACCACTTCACTGCCCATAACTGCCATATTTGTAACATTCGACAAAAGTAGGCATTGAGTAAATGGGATACCAAGTTAGCATTTTATTGCAGTATGGGAGGGAACTGATATTTCAAAGAAATATTTCACTAAGAATTCAAAAGTGCTTATTTGAGGCTGAAATTTTTGAACAACTCATGTCGTTTATTGGGTGAAATAGTCAGAAAATAATTCTGATAGAAATTTCGCTGCCACTGCATTACGAGGGCTCATGTGTAATCTCAATGTGACTGTTATGCGGTTACAATTGCCAATGTGACAAAACAACTTGGTATTTTTTTCGAATTTTCTAGAACAATCTCACAGATTTTAGTAAGTTGATCAAAAGTATTTGTCATTTGATGACTCTCCCCGGTATTAACTCGAAATTGACAAAAATGTCGAATGTGACTGTTATGCAGTTATGGACAGTTCAGGACACTTTAAGAATAGTGGCATGATGCAAAATCTGGCCTAAATAGTGGAACTTCGTCGTTCTGCTGCAAGAACGGCAGAAGGCGTTTCTCGAGGCACTCAGATTTTGTAGATCTCGCCATTTACTGTGCCCTTTGTCACGGAAAGGCTCACTCCTCAGTCCGCGAGAGCAGATGGCCTGCCAAATGAGATATTTGGAGGCGAACTTCGACATTTTCTTCTTCTTAAATTTGTCGTCCACATCGAACTTGCTCTTGCCGGTAAAAACTGCTTAAAGTCGGCTTTTATATACGTTTCGTCGTCCATCACACAGCAGCCATATTTTATCAGCATCTCATCGTAGAGCTTCCGTGCCCGAGTTTTAGCCGTCGATTGTTGCCGCTCATCGTGGTTTGGGAAGTTCTGTACCTTGTACGTATGTAGTCCTGCTCTCTTTCATGCATTCTGGACGTAACTCTGCGACATGCCGATCTTTTTAGCCAAATCACGGCTTGAGACGTTGGGATTTGCTTTAATCATCCGCTTCACCTTTCCGTCCGTCTTTTTGATCTCCGATCCCGGTTTTCTTCCAGTTCCTTGCCGTGGTCCAATGTCAATCGCTTCAACACCGGTGCGACAGGTTCAGGAAATTCCAGGTGTTTGGAAAGAATTTGTTCTCTCGACTCCCGTTGGTTCATCTCCATTTTCGTTGAATCGAAAAAACACGACTTCGAGTTTGACAGCATGTAAACAATACACATCAATGAGAAAATGTGCAAAATTTGGTTGATTTTTACCCAATGGTAGAAAAGTTATGCCCTGTTGAATGTGTCGCAATAATTTCGTGTTCGTCCTTTATTCATGTGACCGGGAGACACTGGCAGAGCCGTACCCGGATAAAAACGTATCATTCAGTGAATGGAATAAACCAATAATGTACAATATAACGTATTGGATACAATACAGCGTATTGTAATTGAATGTCGAAGCAATATTATTCTTGTTTAAATATACAATTCAAAAACAATATAATATATTGTAACATAACATTGTATTGTTTTTTAATTGGTTTTATACCTTACAATTTTGGTCAAATTCCTATTTTCGCGTAAAACAACTGTTGCTTTTTTCTATGTAGCTTTGCTGAAAGAAATAAACAAAACATGTTCAGAAAGCAAGAAATGTTGGGTGAAAAATATTCAAAAAGTAAAAATAAGTAGTTTTTTAGAAGTCACTTGACATTAGCTGTAACGACGAATGCAACCATGATACAGTTCGTTGAAATTGTTTTTGTATTGTACAACAATACACGAATTGCTTATCAAGACAATACATGAACAATATATCGTATTGTATTTTCAAAATGTTTGTATGAGAAAATATCTATATTTGTATTGTTACGATCCCGACCAGAACCACATAACAAGGTTATAACACATTCCTAACAGCAGCAGTTATAAATAACAGAAATTGATATAGTTTTGTTATCAAGATGGCTTTGTTCTCAATTTGTTATATTTTTAGTAACACATTTATAACAACATTTGTTATATTTTTTACATCGCATTTATTAATTTGTTGTAAATAAAAATCCGGTGTCATAAACAGTAACATAATTTGCAATAATTTTGTTATTTTGAAACATCCTTGCAACACATTCTGTAATAATGTTGTTATAATTATAACAAGGTTTGTCATATTTTAGTTTAATTTAGTGCAAATTTTGTTAGATTTTTTGTTATTTTAACTACTAACGGTACATGTTTATAACAACTGGTGTTATAAAAAAAATCATATCAGGGGAACACATTCTGTTATAATCTTGTTTCTTCTATCTGGTCGGGATACTTAACCACCCATACATTATATTGCAAAAATCTCATATACCATACAGTGAACTGTTCAAAACAATATATTTGTACTGTAATTGTATTGTCATTTTACAATATACTGTATTTGTATTTCAATATATTGAATGGTACTGTTTCAATACGTTATATTGTTTTTGTATTTATTTTTTATCCGGGTTAGCGCGACCTCATGGCACCCTTGGCGACCGGGATTTGAGCGCCCCTTGTTCAAAGCTCTCAATTTGTTAGCAGACTTTACGTTAAATTAAAAAAAAAACATTTTTAAGCGTTTCGTGTTAATATTATTCATCGAAATTTTCAAAAAATGAGACGGTAAAGCCCGAGTACTACTTAAACATTAGTTACAGTGGCTTGTGCAAGAAGGCATACGAAATCTTTCAAATCTTCTTTAAATTTGAATTCTCGCGTAACTTTTCAAAAGGACCTATGTAGCCATGAAAGATTTCTCCTCTCTCGCTCTCTTTCCGATTATAACAGTGCTAAAAATGCTAAAACTTTTGGTAAGTTTTTCACTTGATATCGAAAAAATACTAATGTTCTCGGTTAGCGTTCCATACAAAAACGCAACAGAAGAAGTTGATATGGTTCAGTTATTGATTAAAGAGAAAGTAAACAAAGAGAGTCTGTATGCTGTATTGGTTCTTTTGAAAATATACGTCTAAAAGTTGTCTAAAAAACCGGAAAGTCTTCAAGAATTTTCAAAACAAATATAAATAAATTACTAAGCAATGAATAAATTCGGGAATTGTAACTCAAGATTTTAACAGTATGATTTTTCACATATAAAATGGACCACCTTATTACTCACTCATTTAAAGACAGATGTCCCATGGATACGAAAAATAATTATATGTATGTTTTTTCTTTCAGGATACGAGTATTGACAACGATCATATGCATAATATCTATAGTTTTTATAATAAGGCAGTGGTCAGATCTCAGGAATATATTATTAAATACAATTGATTTAATGATTAATTCAATACCGTTCAAATAAAACAGTTTGTCATTTCAATATTTTTTTTACTTGTTTGCATACAATATCACATTCTAAAAAAAATCTTTGTTTGAAAGTCATCGTTTATAGGAAAAAAAAAACATTAACTGATAAGACTTTAAGGTGAAGATGATTCGAAGCCAAATCTTAAAAGTTTCAAGAGTGCAAATTCGGAGAACCAAATATCCGTGCAAGCAAATAGCTTGATCGAATTGGTCACTCGTTGGCAGTGACCAATCCATAAAAAAATTCAGGTTGAACAGTTGTCTGGTTCTCCAGCTTTGTGATTTTGAAAATTTGAGGTTTGGCTTCGTTTCATCTTTACCTGTAAGTCTCATCAGTTAATGAATCTAATTTGCTTGCTAGTGCAAAGCTGAAGTAAGTACAAAGCTGTCAGTGTGTTCTTTGAAATTTAATCTTCAGCACAGACTGTTCATAAATACGAATAACTTTCAAGTGTATGGGGAAAACTAATTGAATTTTTAGATTATATGATATAATTCCACAAAAAAAGGATACTCGGTATTATCATATCTGCGAACTTAAGGCTTTTCAAATTTTAATCAACTGTAATTGATTAAAAACAAAACACAATACATTGACATTTTGGGAACAACACGCAGAAAAAATGATTTGTAATCTTGACAAAACTCGGATTAGATTGAACAAAATATGATCCCTCTAGCGTTAAACCGGCCTTCCTTAGCCGAGTGGTTAGAGTCAGGGTAGACAATCGTCACCGTCAAATGGAAAAAGTCGGCGACGAAACTAAAAGAAGCATCGTCATCGTCACTCAACCAGCGTCGGGTGACGATTTGCCACAGAGATCCGATCACATTGGCTCGGCGTCATGATGAACAAATACGATTCCTTCGTTACGGGCGAATCTTCGTTCGGGAGCACTGAGCCGACCAAACATGTGAATCGTGTTTTCGACAGATTAAGTGCATTTAAGGTGATTATAGAACGAAGCCACACCTCAAATTTTCAAGAGCACAAGACTTGAGAACCAAACAGCGCTCCGCGTTGTAAATTTATCCCATTGGTCACCACCAGCAAGCAAATAGTTTGATTTATTTTCAACGCGAACTATTGTCAGATTCTTCAATCTTGTGCATTTGAAAAATCAAAGTTTGGCTTCGTTTTATAATCACCTTAAGAAAAAAAAACAAATCACCAAAACGCGTCTGGAATTGAACAAACGATCTCAAAATCGTCAAACTGCACGCGCTTACTAACAGAGTTATTGGAGAATCACGAGGAGAGCGAGTTCATTTGCCAATACAAGCAATTATGTGATGGCATTCGTTGGTCGGTGCGAAGCAAGCGAATATACAGTAAACACCTTCTTCTTGTGAGTAAGGTGGTAAGGGTAGCAAGCGGAATGAAGAAAAATTTGGCAGTAAAGTGCTGAGCATTGCGCTCCAATCTCAACGCCTCAACAAACACCTCCTTGTCACCCTCCGCACGCGCTTCCAACTGCCGTCCGCTACCAATTTTGTACCGAAGCGCTTGGTGGTCACTGTGCGTATACTCCTCACTCACTCGCCAGTTCAAACTTCCTGACAGCCCAGGGCTACAGAAAGTTACGTCAATAATTGACTCTCGGCCTTCCCGACGGTATGTACTGGTGGTAGCATCCGTTGGCAACATCTACGTTTAGCCTTGCCAAGGCCTTCAGTAGACTGCTCCCTCTTGAGTTGGTGAAACGACTGCCCCATTCTATGGCCCACGCGTTGAAATCGCCGGCTATGACGACTGGTCTGCGGTCTGTGAGCTCTTCAGTCAGCTTGTCGAGCATCTCGTTGAACTGGTCAATAGACGAGTTATCGCGGGGGTGCGTAGCAGCTACAGAAGAAGACTCCGTTAATGTTGACTATAAATAACAAAGCCTTCATCTGCACCGATGTACCACTTCCTGGAAAGGATATCTTCCCACCCGTCCATATCGCCACTGATTTTGCATTGTCTGCTACCCAGTTCCCATCGCCGGCCGGACACGGTATGGCTCCGATATGATAGCCACATCGCACTTGTACTCCGCCACAGATTGCCTCAGCAAGTGTTGCGCTGTGTCACAGTAATTGAGGTTAATTGGAATACCTCTACTGTGGTTTGGAAGCAAGCGCCTTTATGAAGGCCGTTCAAGTTCTTTTATCGGCTAATGAAAGCCCAAATTTTCATTGAAATCGGATTACTAGTTACAGAGATATCAATGGAAGAATTTTGTAAGGTACTGAAAACATTCTTTTTTCTGGAATATTCAACTTTTACATTTTGATCAATTTTTCAGCTATTTTTAATCCGATTAAGCTTCGATTGAAAAGCTCTGGACATCATTCACAATCATGATTGCAATCGAATTATAAATTACAGAGATCAAAATAGATTTTTCAAAATCTCTAAAATTCCCCTTTATTCAATTTAAACCTGCATATAATCTTAAAAAAATCGCTGGCAATATCATTTTAGGACATCATTTTTTTTATTTTTCAGTATTATTTTACACGATGGCAACATGGGTTTATAGACCCTCTTAAACTACGATAAAAATGAAATAAATGGTATAGTACTTTCAGTACGATTTGACAAATAACTTTGGATTATTCTAACAGGGGTATGTTGGGAAATTAAGGATTTAGACCATCATTCTATTCAAATAACCTTTTAAAAAGTTTACTGATCAAGAAAACAAACTGATTGGACGATAGCTAGAAGCTTCTGCAGGATTTTTGTCTGGTTTTAAAATTGGTACAACGTTAGCATATTTCCATATGTCAGGAAAATATGCCAACTGAAAACATTTGTTGAATATATCAACTAAGAATGATCAGCTACTTTCTGGAAATTTCTTGATTATGATATAGAAATTCCATCATCGAAAGGGGCTTTCAATTTTTGATTTTTTTTAATAATTGTTCTCACTTCTTTCAAATCAGTCTCCCAGGAATTTTCAAAAACGTTCTCTTGATTGAAAATGTTTTTGAAATCCTGAGTAACTTGATTGTCTATTGAACTAGTAAGTTCTAAATTGAAATTGGGTCCTAAAATGTTTCATGAAATCTTGTTTTTATTTAATGACACGAAAGAGCATGTTATTACAACTATTTTAGCATTTTTTCCCGCTCAAATAACGGCTACATCATATTTAAACTTTAATTTCAAAATTGGGTCCATAAATGAACTTTGACACTTTTGATCATGTTTGACGTTCGCTTAATCGACAAAAACACCACAGGGCTTTTAGTTTTAACACTGGGGTTGTTCCTATCTGACATTTCGGAAGGGACACGGATAGCAAAATACACCCCAAATTTGAGTTTAAGCCAAGGAATGTGACCAAAATCTACAAAAAATGTTTTTGGACTTAAACAAAAGAAAAACATTAAAAAATTGAGTAAAACATGTGTTTTTGGCCTAAACTTAAGCGGTTGGCACTAAAATTGGGACAGGCCTTTAGGACCCTATTGTGCGCGCTTTCATACTGTATAGCAAGTTTTTGAACTTTTTCGCAATTAGTTAGTATAAATTTGTTTTCCTCTTTCAATGTCGGTGTAGGCTTCTGAGGTTTCTTCAAAATTTTACATAATTTCCAAAAGGGCTTACCCGACCAGACGAGTCGGGTTTTTATATCACCAGTTGTTACAAAACATGTACCGTTAGTAGTTTAATGTTGGCGCCAACGCCAAATTAGCGTCTCAATCAGTCATTGTAAATGCATTGTTGCCCATTTTTTCATTCGCCACCGTTTGCGCATGGTACAGAGAGTAAGGGAGTAAGGAGAGGAGTAAGAAAAATCATCAGTTTTCGTTTGTATCTCAAAGAGTGAACACCAATAAATAAGTCAAGTTAAAAGTTCCTGTTCTTTTTTGCATCCCGGCCAAAGCAGTCCTCCAGAGTTAATCTCCACCAAGGCGATCCATCCTGAGACGAAGCATTTTCCCGAGAATACAGTCCACTTGAGAAGACTTCCGCCTGCGAAGCTGTGTAGCATTCACCGATTTGGCTTGAGTGGTTCCCCCCCCGCTGTCCTTTTTAGGACAATTGAGTTGCTAAGAACCACAAGATAGCCACCATCGGCTCTTGCGAGAGCACCTTGAGAGAAAGGAGATTGGGCAAAAATGTATGGAGTTTGGTCCCGGAATGTACACGGATGACTCATATATCATTTGAAAGATCTAAATGAGACAAGAAAAGTTTGATATGGGGCCAAAAATATTCGTCGTGGGAGAAAAAAGTTATGTGTGCTGGAATGATGTTAAAAGGGGTATGTTTTGGACAGTTGACAGTTCATTGAATGATATTTTCTTGCGCAACCCGACTAGAGGCTTGTAACAAAATTATAATAAAATTTTATCAGAATATGATATGCATATCATTTTATGATATAATTTTCTTAGACTCCGTTATCCATAGAACATAATAAAACAGAAATATAACATAATGTGTTTTATTTCCCTTAAAGATGTTTTTTGTTAATTTTTAACAACTTTATAACAAAATAAATAGATAGTTTATGCATTTCAATAATATACAATATTTTCGTATATCGAACAGTATTATAATTTTGATACTTTGTATCAAACATTATAACTTGGTTTGATATGTTTTTGATAGAATTAAAACACATTTTGTTATGTTTATGTTACTATTCATACACTTTTTGTTATAATTTTTAGTTATTTTAACAACATCCTGCATCAAAATTGTAACAACCTATGTTCGACAAAACCTTATAACATAATAACATATGCTGATATGATTTTGTTATGTACCCTTAGTCGGGAAATGTTATGAATTCGTGCGTACGCATGTGCTTATGCATGTTTTTAGTTTAATTGTTATTATTTCAAAAATGTAGTGATTTGACGCAGTTTTTAAGGAGGCTTTGAGTTGCTGCAATGTGAATACTTTAAACATACGGAGATAAAAAATAAAGATATAGGAATGTGCGTTTCAGAAACACGTCACTTTAGGTAACAGAACACAATTATCAAATTGTATTATCCTATATCAGTGTTCTAGCAATATGTTTGTATAAACCGGCGGTTTACTCAGGAAAGAATTTTCAGACAATATCCGTTTAAACATTACAGTGGTTGCGTTGCTGTATTCTTTACTATACTGATAGAAATACCTCGCTTGTGTTGCACAGCTGTAGCGTACATAATTCTACCATTGGAAATCCGCGCGACAGCTACCACACTTCTATCTTTGATATATATGCATCATACTATCGTGTTATTGCTACTCAGAGAAGGAGATCATTTGAACTGGAAGTAGCTATAGTGTGTGACTTTTTTTTTTTTTTTTTTTTTTTTTTTATTAGTATCATTCCAAACATTACATTCATTTCTTATATCTAGGTGTTCTGTGTTATTTGACAACACTATCATCCTAATTTGGTAAAACAAATTTAAGATTTAATTAACATTTTGTTAACAACATATTACATTTCATTTGCCCGTAGCAGTTCAGTTTTTTTACAGGTGAGTTGATTTCACCTGCTTATAAGAGAAAAAAAAAAATGTTTTTAATATACTTAACCTAACTTAACCTAAACATATAACGCATTAATCGTGGCAATAGAAGATTGTAACGATTTTTGCCTGAAATTATTAATGATTGTATTTGACATTTGTTCCAATGTTTCAACATTGGATATTCTATGTAACTCATTGGTACTATACCTGGGAGGAAGCCTCAGAATCATTTTCAAAATTTTATTTTGAATTCTCTGCAGAGCTTTCTTCCTGGTATTACAACAGCTAGTCCATATTGGTACAGCATACAACATGGCTGGCCTGAAAATTTGTTTGAATATCAAAAGCTTGTTCTTAAGACAAAGTTTTGATTTTCTATTAATAAGGGGATAGAGACATTTTACATATTTGTTACATTTGGCTTGAATGCCCTCAATGTGATTTTTGAAAGTTAAATTCTTATCTAGCATGAGCCCTAGATACTTAACTTCATCTGACCAATTTATTGGAACCCCTCTCATCGTGACAACATGTCTACTTGAAGGTTTCAAATAAAGAGCTTTTGGTTTATGTGGGAATATTATTAGTTGAGTTTTGGAAGCATTAGGAGAAATCTTCCATTTCTGCAAGTATGAAGAAAAAATATCCAAACTTTTTTGCAATCTACTACAGATGACACGCAGACTTCGTCCTTTGGCGGAGAGGCCTGTGTCATCCGCAAACAAGATTTTTGACATCCCTGAGGTAACTCAGGTAAGTCAGATGTGAAAATATTGTATAATATTGGTCCCAAAATGCTGCCTTGAGGAACACCAGCTCTTACAGGAAGTCTTTTCAGATCTGGAGTTCTGATAATTAACCTGAAGTGTACGATTTGACAGATAACTTTGAATTATTCTAACAATGTATGTTGGAAAATTATAGTTTTTTAATTTTACAATCAAACCTTCATGCCAAACACTGTCGAATGCTTTTTCTATGTCTAGAAGAGCAAGACCAGTAGAATAGCCTTCAGATTTGTTGGAACGGATCAAAATTTGTTACACGTAAAAGTTGATGAGTGGTCGAATGTCCATGGCGGAATCCGAACTGTTCATTGGCAAAAATTGAATTTTCGTTGATGTGGGCCATCATTCTGTTCAAAATAACCTTTTCAAAAAGTTTACTGATGGAGGAAAGCAAACTGATTGGACGATAGCTAGAAGCTTCTGCAGGATTTTTGTCTGGTTTTAAAATTGGAACAACCTTAGCATTTTTCCATTTGTCAGGAAAATATGCTAATTGAAAACATTTGTTAAATATATCAACTAAAAATGATAAGCTACTTTCTGGAAGTTTCTTGATGAGGATGTAGAAAATTCCATCATCGCCAGAAGCTTTCATGTTTTTGAATTTTTTAATAATAGATCTCACTTCTTCCAAATCAGTCTCCCAGGCATTTTCGAAAACGTTCTCTTGATTGAGAATATTTTCGAACTCCTGAGTAACTTCATTTTCAATTGGACTAGTAAGTCCTAAATTAAAATTGTGCGCACTTTCAAACTGCATAGCAAGTTTTTGAGCTTTTTCGCAATTAGTTAGTAATAATTTGTTTTCCTCTTTCAATGCCGGTATTGGCTTCTGAGGTTTTTTCAAGATTTTAGATAATTTCCAAAAGGGCTTAGAGCCAGGGTCCAATTGAGAAATTTTATTTTCAAAAATTTTTGTTTCTTAATTGAGCAAAACGTTTCTTGATTTCTTTCTGCAAATCCTGCCATATAATTTTCATAGCAGGATCGCGAGTGCGTTGAAATTGCCTTCTCCTCACGTTTTTAAGACGGATCAAGAGTTTAAGATCATCGTCTATAATCACGGATTCAAATTTTACTTCACATTTTGGAATTGCAATGCTCCGGGCTTCAACAATGGAATTTGTTAAAGTTTCAAGAGCATTGTCAATATCAAGTTTAGTTTCTAAAGAAATGTTAACATCAAGATTAGAGTCAACATACGTTTTATATATATTCCAGTCGGCTCGTAAATAATTGAAAGTGGAGCTGATAGGATTGAGAATCGCTTCTTGGGATATTTGAAATGTAACAGGGACATGATCAGAATCAAAATCAGCATGAGTAATAAGTTGGCTACAAAGATGACTAGAGTCGGTTAAGACCAAATCAATCGTAGATGGATTTCTAGAAGAGGAAAAACATGTGGGGCTATCAGGGTATTGAATTGAGAAATATCCTAAAGAGCACTCATCAAATAAAATTCTGCCGTTGGAATTACTTTGAGAATTATTCCATGACCGATGTTTGGCATTAAAATCACCAATGACAAAAAATTTTGACTTATTGCGAGTCAATTTACGCAAGTCAGTTTTGGAGCAAATTAACTTGCTGCCCAGAGCATTGAAAAGGCAAATAGGCAGCTATGAAAGTATATTTACCAAACTGTGTTTCAACAGAAACACCTAAAGTTTCAAAAACTTTAGTTTCAAATGATGAAAACAGTTGATGTTTTATACGCCTATGAATGATGATTGCAACTCCCCCACATGCCCCATCAAGTCGATCATTACGATAAATAAAAAAGTTAGGATCTCTTTTGAGTTTAGATCCAGGTTTTAAATACGTTTCGGTAATAACTGCTATATGCACGTTATTAACCGTAAGAAAATTAAACAGCTCGTCCTCTTTACCATTCAGAGAACGAGCATTCCAATTTAAAATATTTAAATATTATTTGGATCCATTAGAAAAACGTAATCCAATAACAATTTGATTTGTAAATTTTACACCTACTTGGACTGCTTCAGTCATAGTGGTGGCTTTGAACATTGCATCAATCATTAGATTCAATTGTTCAGTTAGAAAATTAAAATCAGAGGCAGACATGTCATGTGATTTCCCATTAGAATTTTCGGTAGACGAAGAAGCGGAATTACCTGTGGCGGTAGGGTTTTTTCCATTTGATTTGAAACAAGTAGAATGGGTACCAATTGATCGAACAGGGGAGGAGGTAGAATTTCCTGCTACGATATCGGCAAAGGATTTACCGTGGGTAGATACATTCGAAATAGAAAGATTCGAACGGCTACCCGACGGATTAAAATTTGTTTGTGAATGAGCATGATTATGATCTTCCTGATGGGTATGATTCATGATCAAGCGATCGTTAACTGAAAAATGAGCATTGTTCGATACTCTACCAGGCAAATTCCGGAAACGACCGTTATCGTAACGGATATTATCTTTCATCTGCCTGGCACGAGCCTCAATGACCTTTTTGCGTGAAGGACAATTCCAAAAATTGGACTTATGGTTAGCCCCGCAATTACAACATATGAATTTGGTGGTATCTTCCTTCACTGGACAGACGTCTTTGGCGTGAGAAGAACCTCCGCAAATCATGCATTTAGCATCCATGCGACAATTTTTTGTACCATGACCCCACTTTTGGCACCGACGGCACTGAGTGGGGTTCTGGTAATTTCCTCCAGGTTTCTGGAAATGTTCCCATGTCACACGGACATCAAACAAAAGTTTTGCTTTTTCTAAAGCTTTAATATTATTTAGTTCTTTTTTGTTTAAAGTGAACTAAATAAAATTCTTGAGAAAGCCCTTTCCGAACAATGCCAGATTGGGTTCTCTTTTTCATAATGATAACTTGGACTGGGGAAAATCCAAGTAAATCATTTATTCCATTTTTGATCTCTTCAGGTGATTTATAGTCACTTGAGAGACCTTTCAAGACAACTTTGAACAAACGTTCAGTTTTGTCGTCATAAGTAAAAAATTTGTGCTTCTTCTCTTCAAGATGTTTGAGAAGAAGCTCACGATCTTTAAGAGTTTCCGGCAAAACGCGACAGTCTCCTTTCTTTGCGATTTGGAAGGAAACCTTGATTCCCCTAATGGAGTTCAAGATCAATTCGGAACAACTGACCACGATAGGCGGCACTCTTTGCTTCCTCACTTGAATCAAAGAGCCTGGGCTAGAGGCTGCTTCGATTTGGTGTTCGGAAAATTTGTCTAGAGCATCGAACTGATTGCTCATTTCGATACAATTATTCATTTCACCCTTGGAAGAAAGTTCGCATTCCGAAGAAACGTCCTTTCTTCCATTCTTGCCACGTGTAGTGACAGTTTTAAAACCCACTTTTTTGGAAGGAAGTAGTGAATTCAGAGATTCACCCTTCCTTTTGTTTGTTGTTGATACCATGTTTAATTAATAAACGAAAGAAGACGTGACCTTCGAAAGGTTTTTTTCCCAAGACGGTGTCCAAGAAGGATTACCACCGCTAGCTTTCGCCAACGGGTCCAACGAAAAATCGAAGGCACGGGTCCAAACAAGGATCGTAAAGGGATCAATAGTAGAAAAATAGTACTGAAAAGTACTGTTTTAGTAGCACTGAAAAGTACCGTTTTTAATTTTAGCACTGAAAAGTACTGTTTTTGTAGCACTGAAAAGTACTGTTTTATTGCTTTAGGTAGTTTTTAAGAAAACTTCCAAGAGCAGAGAGAATTCGTGTACGCACAGCACGAAGGTACGATGCGCACTTGTTATAGTGTTTGACTGTTTGCTGTGAACAAACTGCCAATATTCCAAGCAGAACCATTTCAGTTTGCTATCGATGTCAGCTCCATTGGCAGCGCCAGAGCACTGTGCCTCCACAAATGCTTCGCTAAGATCGCTAAATACTCATGAGAATATGATTAATGTGAATGTTCAGAAGTAATAATAATTATTACAGAGCTGCATGACACACTTGAACTGGGAACAGCTTCCATCGTGGTGAACGATATGCAAAAACATGAGATCGGATGGTGGTCGATCAACAAAAAAATGTGCAGGTTCAACGGCACTGATGATGACAAAAAGGCAGCTGGAACGCAAGTAGGACCGCCACCCAAGCTTCCGTATCAAGATCATAATAGGGATTAGAACACCAAAATGAGGAATTGAGATGGATGAGTCTCGAACCGATCAGGTATTGATTGATGGCTTGCACATCTTCGACATAATCAACGACAGAATCTATCGTGTGCTAACATTTACTCTGCCCACTACCTGATAATTATAAAACTGCGCTTAAAACTTCCTGTCGTTAACGACGAACAGTACCGACGCCCGCCTCAGCATGACCTTCAGAGACTGAAGTAGAGAAGATGACGCCACAGCATCGCTCCGCATCTCGAGCAATCGTAACCGGAATAGGTTTTGCTTGCTGAAACCCTTCTTGGCTGTTGTACTACAGTAAAAGTAGCCATCAACTCACAGGTGAATCTTTGTGCGTCGAACGTAGTCTATGGTACAATTGTTTTGACGAAGGGTTTAGAATTATTCTAGAGGAGAAGAACGTGAAACACCATACAAAGAAGCGGAAGCAGTAAACTTGTTTTGATGGCACATGCACAGAGGTTCAAGGCAATGAGGATCATTTCAACGTCAGATCCCACCTTGAGAGTATTTAAAGATGCCGTTCAATAGCTGAAGAATAACACAGCAATTGTTAAGGATATTATATGAGTGGAACTCGTCAAGATCAGTCCGGAAAAGATGGTCGTTTGTCTGCATCGGCTGACAGTAAGAATCTGGGAGATATAACAGCTGCAAGAAGGGGTTATATACCCTATCTATAGAAAACGTAAGAGTTTATCTGCGTGTCCGTCCTTTATCTATCTGTAATACTTGCATATAGGTTATCAAGAACTTGTACACAAGTTACTGGAGGGTAATAGACGGAGAGAGAGATAGGCGATGATATAAGATATAGTTTGCACATTAGAAAAAAATGTCATTAGGCTCCACGGCTTTCGTATACCAACTCGTAAAACGATAATGACTGACATTTTAACTTAAGACTGGTTAGATAATGTAGGAGATGTACTGTATGTGATACTAAACATCCACGTATGCAAAATACAGCGCGAGATGGCTTAAACTAGCGAGTTAGATTGTCATTGATTTGAACTCATGAAATCCTAAAACTACGCATATGTTACTGATAAGTTCAAATGAGCATTTCAACTCACATTTAACTTTCTTGATGCTGATGATGTTGTTTATTGAAGTAGAGCTGATGATTTCATTGATCTTTTTGCAATACTCGTTCTGGAGAATTATGTACTTGAGCAAAAACAATTACAATCAGTTCTCTTATAATACACCACCCACTTTTCTTTCACCACTGTTTCCCAATTGTTCTTATCGAATAAGGCTGACTTTTGTTTTATTTGAATATAAGTCGTAATATTACCTTATAAACA
Source organism: Aedes aegypti (assembly GCF_002204515.2). Taxonomy (NCBI): domain Eukaryota; kingdom Metazoa; phylum Arthropoda; class Insecta; order Diptera; family Culicidae; genus Aedes; species Aedes aegypti. Next base: position 230,530,219 of record NC_035108.1, on the reverse strand, counting down.
AACAATATCGTATAAGTCTGTTTAAAAACCGTTAGGAATTCTGATTAGTATAATGTGGGTAGCAGGATTTCGTGGAATACTATACTGAATATGCATATGTATTTTATAACGATTATTTATGTTATTACGGTCTAACTTCACCATGTAATGTTTCATTTCTGAAACAAAGTCCTAATTCACTTCTTTAAAACATAGAGCTTTTAATCATCGTATAGGTGTAGAAAAAATATAGAAAATCCATCTCAAACTATGCGGAATAACTTTTTTCTCCCACGACGGATATTTTTGACCCCATACCAACTTTTTCTTGTCTCACATAGATCTTTCAAATGACATATGAGTCATCTGTGTACATTCCGGGCCCAGATTTGCCCAATCTCCTTTGCATCAAATTAAACTTGTTATATTTTATAATAATTTTACAAATCCTGTCACAATTATATCAAAATTATTACAGAATGTGTTGCAAGGATGTTACAAAATAACAAAATTATTGCAAACTATGTTGCTGTTTATGACATCGGATGTTATTTGCAACAAACTTATAAATGCGATGTCAAAAATATAACAATGTTGTTATAAATGTGTTACTTAAAACATAACAAGTTCTGTTATTTTTAACTGCTGTTGAAAGGAATTTGTTATAATCTTGTTATGTGGTTCTGGTCGGGTAGAGCTAGGGTCCAATTGAGAAATTTTATTTTCAAAATTTTTGTTTCTCAGTCGATTTTTTTTTTAATTTCTTTCTGCAGGTCATGCCATATAATTTTCATAACAGGATCGCGAGTGCGTTGAAATTGTCTTCTCTTCACGTTTTTAAGACGGATCAAGAGTTTAAGATCATCGTCGTGTAAAGAAATGTTAACAACAAGATTACTATCAATGTATATTTCATATGTATTCCAGTCGGCTCGAAAATAATTGAAAGTGGAGCTGATTGGATTGAGAATCGCTTCCTGGGATATTTGAAATGTAACAGGGACATGATCAGAATCAAAATCAGCGTGAGTAATTTTTTTTTATTTATTTGATTACTTTCATCGGACATCATGGTCTTAATGAAATAAAAAACTAATACTAACACAAAAAATGTAAACATAGTCAATTTATAAAACGTGTTCTGCTTAAGCGTTGTCTAAAAGTATTTGTCGACAAGTTAAAATCAAATACACCATAAGCTTGTCGGAATTCATTGCAAATGGAATTGACCGGATCATTTGCTCCATAACCAGTATTCCTGGAAGCTATCTGGATCAGTTGCCTTGTCCGTAATACGCGCTCTGGAGCATAAAATTGCACATGTTGAAGCAAAGCAGAACAATCAACCTCCGTACGAACAATTTTCGATCCACAAACAGCTCGGCTATTTTTGCGCCGGACGTGCAGCGGTTCCAGTCCCAGCAATCTGCAACGATGGTCGTAAGGAGGCAAGTTCTGGGATCACGCCACGGTAGTCCCACAAACTTACGCTGAACTGCTTCTATTCTGGTTATCCTCACCGCCTCATAAGGTGACCATACTATCGAAGCAAATTCTAAAATGGATCTAACCAGAGAACAGTACAAGAAACGCAGACACATCGGCTCGTTGAATTCTTTCGTAATTTTTAGGGTGAAGCCCAGTTGACGGTTCGCCTTGTCAATGATAGTGACATAATGCAGTTTAAATGTCAATCTGTAATCCAACAAAACGCCCAGATCTTTGACCTTGTCCACACGTTCGAGTTCCTGATCATTTATATTGTAATCGTACAAAATTGGTGATTTACAGCGACGGTATGAAATCACACAGCATTTGGAAACGCTAACAGCCAGGAAATTCATGGTACACCAGCGTGCGAACTGGTTCAATAGCTCCTGGAGGTCTCTGCAGTCCGCTTCAGTTCTCACGACGAGGAAAATTTTTAAATCGTCTGCGTAGATTAACAAACCGCCATTTGCAAGAACGATAGTCACGTCATTGAAGAACAGCGAAAACAGTAGGGGTCCCAGGTTGGCTACAAAGGTGACTAGAGTCGATTAAGACCAAATCAATCATGAAAGGGTTTATAGAAGAGGAAAAACATGTAGGGCTATTAGGGTATTGAATTGAGAAATATCCTGAAGAGCATTCAAATACAATTCTGCCGTTGAAATTACTTTGTGAATTATTCTATGAGCAATGTTTGGCTTTAAAGTCATCAATGACAAATTTGTTTTGACTTTTTGCGAGTCAGTTTGGAGCAAAATAACTTGCTGTCCAGAGCATTGAAAAGGCAAATATATGAAAGTACCAAGCTGTGTTTCAACAGAAACACCCTGTTTCAAGAACTTTAGTTTCAAATTACGAAAAAGTTGATGTTTTATACGCCTATGAATAATGATTGCAGCTCCCCCACATGCTCCATCAAGTCGATCATTACGATAAACAAAAGTTTAGATGTCTTTTGAGATTGGATCCAGGTTTTACATAAGTTTCAGTAGTAACTGATATACAAATGTCTGTTTTTAGCTGTTAGAAAATCAAACAGCTCGTCCTCTTTACCATTCAAAGAACAAGCATGCCAATTTAAAATATTTAAATTATTTTTTCGATCTATTAGAGAAACGTAATCCAATAACAAATGATTAGTAAATTTTACACCAACTTGGACTGCTTCAGTCATAGTGGCGGTTTTGAAAATTGCATCAATCATTTGATTTAATTGTTCATTTCGGTTGACGAAGAGGCAAAATAGAAGTTTCCTGTGGCGGCAGGGTTTTCCCATTTGATTTGAAACAATTAGAACGGTTATTCGTAGTATGGAAAGGGGAGGAGTTCAAAATAGGGGTTGAAGGTTGGTGGGGGTAAAGGTTGGTGATGATTTAGATCATAGTTCTTATGTTTCCTTTGATTACTTTGTGTTACCGCATTTAGAGCCCAGTTAGCTAAGGTTTGCACGTCAAACGCAAACAGCAATATGTATTGAACGCTGTATTGAAATTTTTAACATTAGGGGATTTTTTTTATTATCGGACAATTTGGGCCGGAGGTTCTCCGATTTGTTTGAAATTTTTAGCAGAGGTAGAGCTCGTGAATATATGACCAAAAGTAAAATTAAAAAAAAACTATAGTGGCCTATTTTTCCGGAAAACTCTAGATTAATTTTCACGATTTCCCCATATACATCAAACTTTAAAAATCATATCTCCTGAATTTTCTTTTAGTGAAATCGAAAGGAAATTTCCTCAAAAATCTATTAAAAATATAAATAGAAAAACATTTCCCGGAAAAATTTTCACCATGGAGAAAATTGTCGGAAAAATAGCGGAAGAACTATCGTCTGTATCATGAAAAATTTTCAAAAATATATTTTTTGATTCATCAATCCATACTGTAACTTTCGTCCATAGACGCCAAAGTGGTATCTTTTACCGTTTAGGCGACAGAACTTAAAAACCGTTGACCACCCGCACGCTTCCCATAGGAAAATGTGTTCTATTGTGGGCCTTATAACCATGCGCTAGCGGCGGCAGTAATTTACACGCATTGTAAGTGTAACGTAGTAAACCATCCTTCCCTTTCCAGTCAGAAGAAGCTTTTAGTCAATCGGAGCACTCTCCATTGTTCCATTGGTTTCACTGAAAGATTTTTGTTCTACGATGCATAGTTCAGGAGATATGATTTTTTAAAGTTTTTGGTATATAGGGAAATCGTGAAAATCCATCTAGAGTTTTCCGGGAAAATAGGCTACTATATTTTTTTTGAATTTCACTTTTGGTCATGTATCCACGAGCTCTACCTCTGGTGAAAGTTTCATACAAATCGGAGAACCTCCGGCCCAAACCTGTCCGATAATTTTAAAAAATGCCCATTATCTAATCATGAGAGCATCAAAAATTTGTCAAGTTTTTATGTTTATTATTGTAATAGTTTGAATTGATTTTCACCATCAAAGTTTACACCAAACCCACTCGTATTTAGCTGAAATAGCTTTTAAGTGTCTTCGGGAATCCAACGCGTTTGGAGTGCTTGATCATTTCTTTGCCAACTCGAAGGTTTTTTCATGCGGTCTTGAAGTGTTTTCTTAGGTACAGTCAACTCTCCCTTACTCGACCTCCATATCTCAATATCTACTTGGAGAACCATAGTAAAATTTGGTGTCCATGGCTACCTCGATGGTCCCTTGAATCGCATTTGCACTAGTTTTGTGCTAAGACAAGACGTGTCAGGTAAAAGTACAAAAATGAAACCAATTGCCTGTCAAAAAAGACCACTTCCCATTGGTCGTTTTGGCAAAGGCCTACTTTCACATCGTTGAGTTGAATTGCAACAGGGCACTTTGTTGCTAGCCAGGCCGTGTTGCTAGTTCATTAATTAGAATGTTCACCAAAAGTTTGAACATTTTTAATAAAATCTGTTTTGTTTCAAATCTAATAATATTCGATGTTAAGTTTACCGCATGTGCTCCTAGAATGCTAGAATAAATACAAAATACTTAATTGAGAGCAAACTAATGGAAATTGTATCAATTTTCTCCAAAACTATCGCCGGTTTTAGAAAATAAACCTGATTTTTTAAAAAGCAAGCATTACCTATTGCATTGCATGAATAAAGCGTGCAAGAAACTACCAAATTATGAGCTTCGATATTTGAATTGGTTCACAAGATTTGCTTAAAAGGATTCTGGTAGCACTGGCTTTTGTATCGTCAAGGTTATCGACTGAAAAACAACGAGGCAGTCTTAGTTGAGCTGTCGCGTCCTGTCATAGGTTTTGTGCTATGTAACTCGATATCTCCCTAACTCGATGGTCCCTTCATTATCGAGTTATGGAGAGATGACTGTTCGTATTTTGTGGCTGCTTCTCGTGGGCTTCTTCTTCTTTCTGGCATTACGTCCCCACTGGGACAGAACCTGCTTCTCAGCTTAGTGTTCTTATGAGCACTTCCACAGTTATTAACTGAGAGCTTACTATGCCATTGACCATTTTTGCATGTGTATATCGTGTGGCAGGTATGAAGATACCGTAAGGACGCCATTCACCGCTCATGCTCCATTCACCGCTCATTGGAATATTTTAAAAAATCTGAACACATTTTCGCAATAAAAGTCATCAACATGTATTAGTATACCAGAATAGATGGTATCAGAATGAAATTCATATGATTTAATTTTATATACTATTTATAAAAAAATAATTTTAGGCTGTTTAAGGCGGTAAACATGAGTTGAACAATGATTTTATTATGGCAGATCGAAAAATGCTTCTTAGCTACCACGCTTTAATATGTTGTAGTACTATAGTACAAAGATAACAACCAGACACATTCCAGCGTAACGCGACACCACGAGGAACCGACTTTCATTATCAAATTAGGCCTGTTCTCGGAAATATGCCTTGTGACCATGTGATTAAACAGGTTTTATATATTGCATATTAAATGTACTTGATGTGACATTCATTTTGAAACATAACACTGTATATATGTTAACTAAAAGCAGTTGCATTTCGTAACGCGACACCATCGCTGAAATGCACTTTTTTAAACATCACTCTATAATCGCCTATATCTGCTCTGCTATGATTTTTACAATCCAGGTTTGTTCTAGGCAATCCTTCTATGTATTGATAAGAATCAGAGTGTGACTTCAAATTGGAAGGTAATATTGAATAATTGCAGAAATCATTGATTTCATTTTATGAGCGCCGCGTTACGTTTATCTTCCAACAGGGTTCTGCAAATGGTTGTCGCGTTACGCAAAAAGCATTTTTTATTTTTATTGATAAAATCGGTAATGTTGCTTTCAGGTTTCAGAAAAAATGTATATCTAGTATTGTTATTTGTTTAATACATTCGACATTCTGCCTCACAGTGGGGGTAATTTGATCCGAAACTGGTTAAAATTAATATAATGTTTCTGTGAAACTTTTTGAGAATGTGGTGCTTTGTAAAAGCGTAGATGGCGCTTGTAGTCACCATATAAATTTGACTCAATTCTTTGCAATAATATTTAGATATTTCTGTGATTTTTTAAGAATGTTTCCGGTACAGTGCTTTCGGATGGCGGTGCTAATAATCTTGAGCATTGATACATGTTATAATGCTTGAATTTGATTGTAAAATAAAATTATGTAAACCTTTCAGTGGGGTAATCGCACTTTTTTTTTTGGGTACAATTTTTTACCCGTTCCTTTAATCTTTTTTGAAGCTGATGAAAATATCCGATGTACATTCGATTTTTATAATCTGCTGGTTCATACATAGCGTGTGCAGGTGTTTATGATTTAGGGGAATTAGGGGCATAATGGACACGTTAAGCAAATGTTCGTTTTAAGATCATTAAATGACAGTGTTTTTAATTTACCCCGGCTAGTTTTCAAGTTTGATGTTAGTACGACGTGCCACATTCATTCATTGTTATAAAAATCATGTCCTATGGCAGAAAAGCAAGGTAGAAAATTGGGTGAAAAACAAGGCTGGTAAAAAGGTATCGGGGCGAAATGAACACCTGCATGAAATTTAGTTATTCCAATATATTCAATGACTGTCAATCGTTCCGATATGCAAAAGGGCTCTCCCTCAATCATAATAGCTAAAAAGAACCTTTCTGGGTCCTTTACTTTGCTCAAAAATTAGATTCTTCTACGGTCTTGCTTATATGCCAATTTGAAACTGAGAAAATTTTTAAGTCAAATTTTGAAGACCAATTGAAGCAAAAAAATAAACTTTTATACCGTCAAACATTTCAAATGCAATACAGATTTCATGCAGTGAATGAACTTTTGATGTAGTATGCGTATTATCAGATATTGAGAGGGTGTCCGTTTCGCCCCGTATGTTCATTATGCCCCCAATCCCCCTACTAATGGTGGTCTGAAGTAGTGATCCTTTATAGAGAGATAAGCGGAAGTAAAATGGAATGATTTGGCAACATACCAGCAGTGCTGATTTTGCTCGGCGTCGAGAATAAAATTGTAACACGGACATGACTTCCCCATTGCTAAAAAATGAATTTTGTTTTGTTATAGATCTTTGAGCTACATTCCCTAACTAATAAACAGCAGAAAAAAGGAAAATATTTCATATATTTTGCTTCATGCAAAACAACTTTTACCGAAATAATTTCAAGCGGATTACATTACTACTCAAGAAAAGTTCAAAACAAACATAACGCATGTTCGTTTGGCTCACGCTTTGACAGCTCTCGCTGCTCGATTGGCTCACACTTTGACAGAAATGTCAGCTTCCGCGTATCTCTCTATAAAGGATCACTAGTCTGAAGGATACAGAATTTTGTGGCGCATGGGTGTAATTGAACCAGATATTGGGCCAATAAAATTTCAATGTAGTCATGTAGTATTTTGAGGATCATGTTTTAGCAAAATTGTTAAGGACGTTTATGGTCTCAAAATAGTGATCTGAATATCATGGAACTCTGCCGCACAGAAGAGTTATTGAATCAGATTATTAGGCGAAACTGTGAATACATTTTAACTCATAAAATTCCTCAATTATACAACCGATTGTTTGAGCTTTCATTGAAAGAAAATAGTTGTACCAGATTTAAACGTTGGCGCAATTTTTCTGAAACCTTCCACGTTTTTGTAAGAGGTAAATACCTATGTTTCTTTTTTTTCTTTTTTGCACAAAGCTAATCAAATAGCTCTGGTTTAGGTCTGGTTTTAAGAAGCGACCCAAATCTTATCAGAAAGATGCCGGTCAGTGAGCCTCACACATGTTGGGACTGCTTGGCTTCAATGGTAAACAACCTGGAATCACTGGAAAATCCGCAATATATTCATGAAAAATTATCAATTTATAGAATCATTCAATCAGGACTGCCCATGGACACTACAACTCCCTTTGGAAGATCCGCAAAACTGGTCGTTAAAACATCCTAGACCACTGTGCTTTTTTTAACACGTTAAAAATCATAATTATAGAATATATAAAATTTGTAATACCGTCGTGCGGGGTGACATTGGGCCATAAGGGTAACTTTGGGAGCCAAGATTTTTACAGCAAAACTAAAACCAGAACAATAAAAAATATATGTGGCAAGCTTCAAGAGTACGTTATAATTAGCCACTGGGATGGTCATAGATTAGTTTTTTGACTCCGTACTAGTCATGAGATGCATCGAAAAGGGCGGTCAAGATCACCCCCTAGGCCAATGTCACCCCGCACGGCGGTACGCGTACTAACTGGGGGCCTTCTAGCCGAGTGGTTTGAGTCCGCGGGCTACATAGCAAAACCATGCTGAAGGGGTGTCTGGTTCGATCCCGTCGGTCCAGGATCTTTTCGTAAAGAAATTTCCTTGACTTTCCTGAGTATAGAGTTATAATCGTACCTGCACACGATATACGAATGTGAAAATGGCAAATTTGGCATAGAAAGCTCTCAGTTAATAACTGTGGAAGTACTCATAAGACACTAAACTGAGAAGCAGGCTCTGTCCAGTGAGGACGTAACGCCAGGGAAGAAGAAGAAGTATAATTTGTATTGAAATTAAAGACCACCTTGATCACCATAAGTTTATTGCAAAATTAATCAAATTCATTATTATACAACGTAAAGGATGGAATGTCAACATGGATAAATGTCATGACAACACATCCAGAAGATTTTAATTTTTACGGGGATGACCTTTTTTACGGTTGCTCTAGATCCTCTTAAGAGTTTTATAGTGGCTACCTAATCCAAGAACAATCCCAATCATCCGTTATGTTTAGTAATTGATTTCTTATATGTTTTGAAAAAAAAAACGCAGTGATCTAGGATGATTTTCACGAAATTACCATTTTTACGGATGTTCCGGATCTTCGCAGAGGCCTTTATTGTGACCACCTAGGTCCATGAACAATTCAAATAATCTATTACGTTTTATAATAAGGGATTCTGATGAGTTTGCAAAAAAAAAAACTGTCTTGGATTATTTTCATGAATTGACCATTTTTACGGATATTCCGGATTATCCGCTGGAAAACCACGTTGTTTACCATCGAAGCCAAGTTATTCCACACCATGTAAAAGGACTATTCCTGCACTAGACGGCACCTGTCTGATAAGATTTGGGTCACTAGCCAACGAGTTTATTAAAAAACAGAGCTACTTGATCAGATTTTGAGTGAAAAACAAGAGAAAACAGACATTACCCACCATTTTAACAGAAACGGGGAGGTTTTTAGTGGGTGGCACCAACGCTGAAAGCTATTATAAACTATTTCCATCTACTAAAAATAAAAAAAAATTTCGAAAATCGGTTGTAGCATTGCCTGAGAACGAGCATTTTGAAATTTGTTAGTTTCATGCTGAAAATTTAGGGTTTAAAAGTTAACGTAACGCGACACCAAAACTTTGCACCTAGTGTAACTTTTTGAAGAATCGTCCGATTTTAAATCTTTTTTTATGGAAACATGTATCTTGACGAGTTAGGAAGAGAATCCAAAATATTAAGAGTTCTATAAGAATGTATTTATTTTTACAATGTCAAAAATAAGGCAATTTTCGTAACGCGACACCATAATACAGTGACTATTGAAAAATACGTTTTCAAAGAAACCAATAATTCGTTTGAAAGAATTAAACCCGCACATAACAATGTCATCTAATACCCTTCTAGTTAACGGATAAGACAATCGTATTACACTTGATAAACTATGATACAGGCTTTTATAAAAAAGTTGTTTAATGTCTCAATTTCTCACCAATAAATTATATAAACTTTATATAACTTTGCAGGTATGGTTTTTCTCTGTATTTTCAATGAAATTTATGTTTTTTATTACAATTCAACATATTGTCTTTCATGTTCTGCATAGCTTTGGAAATATTTCAGAGTTTGAATTTTTGATATCTTGGCGTAGATGTGGCGTGGAATGTGTCACCAGCTAATGAAAGTAAATTAATTCCAACTAGTTGTGTATATAGAGCCTCATACTTAGGATGAGCGGTGAATGGCGACCTACACATGTATCATTGGCATACATGTTATTCGGTACCATTTATACGTTGTTCAGATTTCAACTTCTTTCCTACAAAAACAAATGTTTTATCCTGCGTCTAGCGCAAAAAGTTTGCGAAAAATATCGAAAAACCGATTTTTGACAGAATTTAATGTGTTGAAATTGCTGTTAAATGAGCGGTGAATGGCGTCCTTACGGTACTCTATGCCCTGGGAAGTCGAGAAAATTTCCAACCCGAAAAGATCCTTCGACGGTGGGATTCGAACCCACGACCCTCAGCTTGGTCTTGCTGAATAGCTGCGCGTTTTACCGCTACGGCTAATCTGGGCTCATTTGTCTTTAAAAAGCATCATGTTTACAGCCACTTTATAAGGGCACCCAAGGATCGAATTCGTGTTTATGCTCTATTTTTGTTTGCTTGTTCGTTTTTTTGTACCCTACAGTTTATGATAAAAAGCGAACCAAAAACTTAGATTCCCAGTTATTAGGTTAACATTTTCACTGTCCGGCCATAGAGGTTTCACAAAAAGGTTGCTTTTCTTCGAAATTCTACTTTTCTAATAAATTTTGCATTGTGGTTGATCTAAGCTTACTGAAGTGAACGTACGGATACAATTCAGCCTAAATTAGAAGAAACATTTGCAACTACACTTGTATGAAATTTTTATCGTTTCACATTTTTTCAATAGATCGAATCAGGATGAAACCTTCGACAGCTATTGTTTGTTTACGTTTGGACATAAAAACATCATAGCGTGTATACAATGCAAAAATGTGTTTAGTACACACTTAGATTTTTTCACGAGCTCGGCTGTGCGAATCTCGGTTTTCCGATTTTTAACCGAGACTCAGCTAAAAATTGTCCGGTTGCTTAGCAACGAAGCATTGATTTGCTGATACTCGGCTTTTATTTGCTGAGATCCCAGGAAATTTGAAGGCCGACTACTCGGCTGTGCGGATCTCGGTTGAAATAAGCCGAGATTTCGGCATTCTAAATTAAGTGTGTTATAATCCTGGAATATTAAAATCTTAGTATCATTATTCGTTTTTAGAAAAATTCAAACTGTCCGGGCAATAGAGGCTGTTAGTCCGGCCATAGAGGACTTCCCCCTAAATATTTTTCATTATTTCTTGGACAAACTGTTAATGTACCATCAAAGTATATACACCCCAACTTTGAAGTTAATTGGAGTTAGATTGCGATAGTTAATCAATAAATACGTACATATCCTTTTTTTGACGCCATTCTCTGACATCTCTCCAGGTCACATGCTGTTGAAAAATCGAAATATACAGAGATCGATCTCAAACTTTGGGGAAATTGTTATTCAATACTGAAGAAATCAAGTAAAAGATTCGAGAGGAATTTGGCAAACTTCATTTTTTAACTTTTTGGCCAGCTGTGGGCCACTGTGCGTCGCTCGCTCACAAAGGAGCATGCAACAGATTCAACGGAATCAAAACACTACTCGTTATTTTTAGATGAAATAGAAATCTTTGGAATGGCGCATTCGGATATGAAAAAACGAGTTTACGAATATTTCTTGAAGATTTTTTTTTATTCCTCAACCCGTTTTACTACTACCTCCACCATTCGTGAAACGTTTTTGGAATTAAAAACGGGTTTATTAAAAAGTGTATTGACTGTTTTTTATTGATAAAAATAATCCAAATAGAAATAATGGCATGCTGCATATCTTGAACATTGAACGTTGAGTTTCAGGCATTTGCCGGGTGTTGAATGCAACGATATGTGGAGCAGAATATCAATAATCTCACGGAAAAGATGTGTCAATCGGAATCGCTAAATGCTTTTTTTTCGTCGTTTGCCAGATTTTTGCTTCGACCAATCTTCCTGAAATTGAAAAAGAAACAAAAGGAATGAAATTATTAGCTAATGTAAAAGGTAATAAATGAATAGGGTAACGTATATAACTTGGTGTATACGTTACCCTATTATATATTATCTATCTATTCTACCCATCTATCTATCTATCTTCTATATGAATAAAAATGGAGTGGTGTTTGTATGTCACGAAATGGCTTGACAACTGATGGAACGGATTGACGTAAGTTTTTCACTGTTGCACTCCACAAGAGATGCAATATGATCGTGCGAAGAAAAATTTCGAGAAAGACTCCGGAATAATTGGTGAAACGGAGAAGACTACCCAAGTAACCACGAAGCTATATATGAATACTTTATGTTTGCTCTATAGTGTGCTATCAGATTTTGTTTTAAAGTGACATAACCTTTAAGAGCTTTATAAAGCATAATTTAAAAGTTGGAAAAGGGCCCCACAACAACCAAATTAATGCAATTACTTGGTAAAGCAGTTTTAATGCACAAGCCCTACTAAAGCATTTATGTTTGTATATTTAGGGTTCATGATGTATATTAGCTTAAAATAATGTATGTTTAGGGCTTTGCGTTAAAAAATAAACAAAACAATGAATCCATTGGACTACCTTTCAATGGTTTTCTTTACCAGCCTAATGATTTTTTTTTTGTTGGAATTCAGGATTCGAACCCACAACTAGGATGATGGTGTGCTGGATGCCTGGCGCCGTTGGTGTCCTGTCGTTGGTGCTGATGTAATAAGGTAGGATAAAAGTTCCTTATAAACGTAGCCACTGTGTGTTAACATTACTATTCGCTCAGGTTATTACGAATAGAAAGAATTCTCTTCGGCGATTGATTTCCTGTTCCACACCAAATGAAACATCAATAGAAAGAATTGATCACCATTCTTTCTCGTAGAGGAAATAACAGAACTTAAACCACAAAACAAAGCCCTAGCGCGTTAAAACCTATTTCAGGGGAGAGAAACTGATCGACATTTCCTCTCGCTCCTTATGAATAAAAAGAAAGTCATTTCATTATCTTCCATATCCACAAAACGTAATAAGCGAGTGCGAACGTGCTCGATCGTCTACTTATTTATTACAGATTCGAGTGCGTTTAATGAGGTTATGCAATCTTGTATGACAGCATAACTGTATATTCACTCTAAACGCTTAGCATAATGCTATATTAAAATAATGCTACAAAGCATTTACAATGTTAATCAAATGCATCATTGCTTGACAGTTATTGAATAAAATGCATGATAACATTATTAATGCAAAAATGTTGACTTTCGATCAAATTAATGCAATGGTATAATGCTTGTGGTTACTTGGGTAACGTGTCATTTTGTGTGGGGGATTACATGACGTTCTACAACAGCCTACTTGATGGCAAGACGAAGTTTACCGGGACCACTAGTCATAAATAAAGTTCATTGGCTGTTTGTAATATGCTGACCCTGCAGGTTCGCTTTTGTAGCATTCCGTTTTAAAACTCCACCTAAAGCATCGTATGGTCCTTAGTCATGACACGTAGCGAAAACATTCCACTCTGCAGTAACACCAAAATCTGTTCGCATATGACATAAATTATAGGCTGTCATTTTATTTTATATTGACTACCTGGCTCATCTGAGAAAAAATGATTTTTTTGCAAGCCAGGAATCTTATTTTTGATAAATTGCACGCAACTCGATATGAATAAACGAACTGCAACGTGATTATGTTTAGTAAATTCTGCAATGGCCATGAAACTTGTTAATTCTAATCCGGAAGATTCATCTTTGTAATAGATGGCAAAGGGATGGATTGTGCACTGTGCATTTGCCCAGTGAAAACCCTGAATGGCGTCTTGTATAACAAAAGAAAATTTTTCCGAAAAATCACATATTATTATGCACTCATTTAATTTTAAATTGTTTTTCAAATATTTCAAATAGTTTCCTTGCTGTTCAGCAATAAAATTATGCGGCGATAGCTCGTATAGTTTTTTAGATTTTAATTTCAAAAAAAATATATCTCAAAAACTAAAGAACATACATCGTTGAAAATTTGAGGGTATACATACGTAAGGGAGAGTTGACTGTACCTAAGAGTACACTTCAAGACCGCATTTAAAACCTTTGAGCTGGCAAAGAAATTGTCAACAACTATAAACGCGGTGGTTTCCCGAAAACATTCTCATTGTAACATTGTATTTAGTACAAGCAACCGCTAGAGCAACATACGACGATACGATGACCAAGAGAAGTCTATGGAACTGACGACGTATGATCTCGCTAATATGCTTCATACGCTGTACATCATGTAAAGATTGAACCCACATGGCATATGCTGTCATACGAATCACCCCTTGGCCGGCGATAGAGGAGGAGGAACCATTTCAGTGCATACGATTTTTTGGTACATAATAATGTAACCCACCATAAGGCGGTTAGATCAACTTTTCGTGGCGAGTTATGGGGTAAAGATCTACCAGTGAACCACATAACATATGTGGAACACAGAGGCCACAGCAAGTTGAAAAGTTTGTACCCACTTTCAGCTGCTAGCAAGTGGTATATCTAGTATAGAAGACATCAATATCCAATGGCAATCAATATTGCCAATGGAAACAAAAACCATATAATTCGAGCAATAGCCCGGTTGCTGCAAAGATTGCAAACATTGAGATCGGGGAACGCTGAAAAGCAATGTCTCAAGATAAAACTAATTAAATTTTCATAAAATGTAAGGTACCCCGGGGCAAGTGAGAAACCGGGGTAAGTGGGACATTCCGTCATAGCTCGTTTAGGAAAAGTTTTTCAAGGGGGTATACTTCTAGAAAGTTGAAGATACAATGATAAGGAAAGTATTTAGTACAAACATTATTGTTATTTTTTAATACCATGTGCTCCATGTAACAGTTGTCAGCTCAGCACCATTTTCAACTTGCATGATAAATTGTGACACGTTTCACGTTCTGCATTAGTTCGCAAAAAATAATTGTGTTATAAATCGAATTACCATCGGTAAGCTACAACCTTAAGTATTGTTACAAGCTGCTTAGGGGTCTTCCATTAATTACGTAAGGGATTATGGGGGGAGGCGGAGTTTGAGATTTCTTACGCGCCATACAAATTATTTTTTATTTTCTAACAAATAATCTTACCATGGAGGGAGGGGGGTTTGAAAAATCTCCAAAATTGTCTTACGTAATTAATGGACCGTCCCTTACGATAAACAGGTATTTTGTTTTCATTCTATATGAAAATTTCTATAGTCTAACTTACCCCGAAATATATTTATACCCGGGGTAAGTGGGACTTATCGAAACAAGCACCAAAATTAAAACTTTTCCTACAGGTTTCAAACATTTTCCTAGAGAGTAGCTCTAAAACATTGAAATGAATGATTTTTATTAAAACAAAAATCAATCTTATATTACGTGGTTGTTGAATAGGGAGAAAAAATGACTAATTTTGCTACATTTTTTTTCTACTTTTATTTTCAAAATATGAATTTAAAATTGAATGAATACCGAGATAAAATTTTAAAAAGCATCATAAGAACGTTTACTATACTATTTTTATTGAACTTTATTTGATATTTCTATCAAATCCAGTAGTTGCGGAAAACAGTTCCATCTCATTGAGTGGTTTTCCACCATGCATAACAGTAATAACAAATAACAATAAAATATTTAAAAATTCGTCAATTATTGAAAGTTTACATACTGCATTTCGATTGATAACTTATTAATGATATACATTGAACATGTTTTATACCTCTTTACGCTTTTAGTGAGGAATTTTCAGTTAAAATTAAATGCGATGTGACATAACCTTACATTTATGTTTTCTTCTTGAAACGTTACGTATTTTCTGGTTGATCTCTTATGTACATCACATATGTACTCAAAATTAACAATCTATGATTTATCAATCCTATTATTGCAATGGTTGACTTACTGATGTGGTTTGACGCATGAAACTGGATGTGTCCCACTTGCCCCGTTTAGCGAAGTACATGCGTCTAATGGCTCATTGTCCATCTTTCTTCTAAGGTTTTCACAATTTTAAAATTATTCGATCAAATTCATGCACACACCAGCAAATATGTTACCAAAATGTGACCGTGTTGTTGGATTTGCAAAGTATTGACCTTTTTGAATAATATTGAACAATCTGTCTGAACTATCGTTTTTTTATGTCCCACTTGCCCCGGGGTACCTTAAATGTTTTCTTCCACAATCTCCAATATTCATGTTTCATTACTACAAAATGTGATCTCAGTGAGAATATTATTTCCTGTCAAATTCCTTTTTAATAACGTGAAAAAGTTGTTCTTTTCCAAAATTCTTCCGTTCATTCATCTAAAAATACTTTATGTTAGAAACAACATAGATAGCTTATACATTGACTCAATAATCTCGGATATGAGAGGCCGAAATCTAACTCTAAAGCTGTACCAAAAATATTTATTTTGATTCCCTTCGTTGCCATTCTGCATACGTTATCTTTGATTCAATTCAATACTCCACTGCACTGTGACGTCACGCATCAATTTTGACAGGTACTGGTCCTGTTGTTTACAGTTTGGACTTAGTACTTTTTTCGAATCATTCTTAATTTCGTGAAAGTTTGCTGCGAGGAGAGGTCAAATCCACTGCAGATACCCACGGATCGTATTATTCTATCTTCCTACCGTGAAAAATCGTCACCATCAGCATGCTGGTGATAGAAATGCGAAGATGAAAAAATGATGGAAAAAACGACTAAGTCCGAAACGTAAACAACAGGACCAGCAGCTGTCAAATAAGTGAGGTTAGGCTCGTCATATGCAGCGCTCTATACAATGTCGATCAATGTATTGGTGGTATAATTCTTTTGACATTTCGATGTCCTTATACCAGCATGCAAATATTAAAGTGGGTATCACAACTTTTTAAGCTCGAGTTCCACTTATGTTATGTGAGTGAACCCTAGTCCTGATTGCTTCAAACGAAGAGAACAG
Organism: Aedes aegypti; assembly: GCF_002204515.2. Taxonomy (NCBI): domain Eukaryota; kingdom Metazoa; phylum Arthropoda; class Insecta; order Diptera; family Culicidae; genus Aedes; species Aedes aegypti. Next base: position 230,513,450 of record NC_035108.1, on the reverse strand, counting down.
GATATTATAGTAATCAAAGGAACATTTTTTAGTCCTTGTTACATTTTTAAACCTTGTTGCAAGTGACAAGTCTCGGGTTTCCCAGTTGCCGAGAATGATCTTGAGACAAGGAAAAAAATGAGTCGAGTAAAATAATTTGTTTTCTAATATTTTATTTATTTAGTTCTCTAGTTTAAAGAAGTAAAGACTAGGATTCTGATACATGGACAATATCGGCACAGAGAAACAGACGTAACACTTAGAAGAATCGCGATCAAAATCATAGTCGCGAAAACATGTACACCCAATGCTAAAAACACTGTAGTTGGCCGATGGACCAACAGGTGGCGGTAGTGTGTAAATGTCAAACACGAACAAAAACGACGCGAGCGCTGCGATTGACCACCTACCAGATATTCGAATCGATGAAAGTGTGACGTCTGTTTGTCTGTGATATCGGTGTAATTTCTTGGCTTTATCAAGGGATCTGATTTTGACCGATAAGGAGGCGCGGGGGCTACCCCGTTTGGCATAAAGTCATTTGGCATAAATCCATTTGGCATAAAGTCGTTTGGCATAATGGTCATTTGGCATAATGGACGTTTGGTATAAAAGAAAAGAAATTAGAAAATTAAATAGTGCTACCTAAAAGAAGATCTGGTGATCAAAAGAAGGGCAAATCGTCGATGAAAATGTTAGTAGTTATAATACTAAAAAAGAAAGAAGGCAAAATTGTCAATGAAAATGTTAGTAGTTACAATGCAAACCACTAGTTTAACAACGTAATGAGAAAGAACAGCCTATGACCAAAAGAAGTGAAAATCACATATGAGAATGTTAGCAATGGTAATGCCAAAAACATAGCAACTCAGTTTTCAATGATTATGCAAAACGTCCATTATGCCAAATGACTATTATGCCAAACGACCGTTATGCCAAATGGCGTCCCCCGGAGGCGCGCCTGTGTAGAATATACCCACCACATTTTTCAAAGGGTATAAATAGCGGAACTTTTTAGAATCCGTTCCTGCGATCAAGTTAGGAATTACAACTGTAAGAAAACCGAATATTTTAACACTTCTCAATAGTGGTAAATTAACACGACACGCACTAAACAAAGGACACGGGATATACTACAATAGATCAAATATTGGTCGCAGTGGTTTATGTTCCGAACAGAAAAAAACCACCATAAAAATTCTTTGTAAAAGTTTATTTTTTTGCCTAATGTTGTTTTTTACTTAAAATATTGTTAATTCGTTAGACTGTACAAAACTAAACGGTAAAACAAATGTAGATTTGGAAATATTACCAAAAATCAAAAAGTGTCCGGGCATAGATGACTCCCCCCTAATTAGTTATTTTTTTATTTGAATAAATTACGTATGATCATTAATTCGGGTAAATGTTCCTAAGGGTCGTCAACTTCATTTAATCGCTCAAAGTTTATTTTTATAATTTAAAACTCGACCTTCGTTCTCCGATATTTATCCGTTCGTAAGTGAAATGCTGGGTTTACGGATTGAGCAGCTTTAAAGGCTCCAAATGGACCATGTGCATAATTGTTCCTACGTAAAGTGTATCGACCAACAAACTGCCGATATGGAAGTCAAACACAACGAGAAACTTCACATCGTATTGGATGGTGTTCCGTATCAAGTTCGTCTATCTTTAGCTAACGAATCTATCATGGTGAAAATACATGACATATCCGAAAACATCACGAATGATGACATTTTTTATTCTTTTATTTGAAAGGCTTAACCGCCATTTTTTTCGCTTTACGGAGCCGACATCTCAAGTAACATTGATAGCTGAATAAGGGATTATCACAGAAGGCCGAATCACAAAAGGCCAAATACATTATAGCCTACAACAAAAGGCCGAATACACACTCAAAAAAATCCAAACGTCATTGCTACGTGAAAAATCACGTAGACCGTTCTAAATTCATTTTATGTCCACTTCACCTGACTAAGGTAATGATTACTAAACCATACATAACCACCAAATGGACACTCGGTGATTGTTACTGAGATTACCTATCACACTGACGTGAAAATCACGTAGGTACCTAAATTCGGGTCTACCCCGTTTGGCATAATGCCATTTGGCATAATGCCGTTTGGCATAATGCCGTTTGGCATACAGTCGTTTGGCATAAAGTCGTTTGGCATAATAGTCGTTTGGCTTAACAGTTGTTTGGCATAATAGTCGTTTGGCATAATGGTCGTTTGGCATAATTTGAAAAGGAAGATACTACAATGGTACAGTAATATCCGGGACCATAATGTGCGTCAGAAAATATCATGTTCCTTCTTTTTTTTTTCAAACAACATGGCATTGGACACATTTTTGTTATGTTTTGAATAATAATAGCGCTATAATACCCCGGACATAATGGCATCGGGAACCATGTATGATGCAATTCCAAAAGAGCTTTATTAGATGTTGGTTTCTTTAAAAAATGAAGATCTACAGTATGTCCTATTAAAAATTAACAGCAGAATGTACGATCGGGAGCAGTTTATCAACAGTCGCTTTGCTTAATGGAAGGAATTTGATCAAATTCAACGTTTTTCACAATTATGCCAAACGGCTGTTATGCCAAATGGCGATTATGCCAAACGACCGTTATGCCAAATGACATTATGCCAAACCTATTATGCCAAACGGCATTATGCCATATGGCATTATGCCAAACGAGGTAAACCCCTAAATTCATTTTGACATTTGCGTATCGCACGTACAATCAGTATAGGCCAGGGGAAGTGGTTCACCTAGAGTGAATTTCTGTCAGAGAAAAAGTAGATTTTGTATGAGATTTGACAGAAAAATGAATGACAAGTTCATCCACTTCTCCTGGCCTATTGAACTCGAATGCTAAGATGGCGCCCGCAATATTTTCGATAAACTTTGGGAGCTGCTGAACTTCAAACCTCATTTAAGATTGATTTAAAGGTAAATATGCGTAGAATACCGAAGAATCCTGTTATTTCATACCTAATTTAATATCAATTACTGCATGTAAAGGCTACAGCAAAATCGTCCAGTCACAAAATTTGGGAGCAACATATCCAGTGTCACTGGACTCTCTGTTTGAAATGCTTAGATTGTATATAATAAATACATCCATCTTTAAAGTTTATTTACAGTTTTCGAATTGGGAAAAAGTTTACTTCAGAAGTCTGTTAAAAATAAGGGGCTTCTATTTCAATAAATGTAAATAGAAAACAATGTAGGATATATTGAAACGCTTCGTAAAAGCTACGGGAAAATCCACGTAGCTTTACGGGTAGCGCCGGTGGAACAAGCGGAGTTCAATAGTTCATGCGTTCATTCTGTGCTACCAACGATTCACGTAGGTGCTACGTGAAAAGTGCGATGGAAAAAAAATCACGTATGTTTTCACGTAACAATGACGTTTGGATTATTTTGAGTGCACAGAAGGCCGAATCACAGAAGGCTGAATCACGAAAGGCCGAATCACAAAAGCCGAATCACAGAAGGCCGAATTAGAGTTACAACCCTAAAGAATAAAGCTTGGATATGAAAAGAACAAGTCCATGCTTTGTTAAATGCAGTCATGTCAGTAAACAGTGCAAAATTTACATGCGGCGAAGCCGCATTGAGCTTAGAGAAACTGAGGCAGCAGAAGGCCGCCGAAGTCTCCGATATCCGAAGGTTGTGCATAGCATCTATTCGGTGTCATGCAAAAAGCAAATCCAAGCGTTTGCCCGGTATAATGCAAGCATAGGATGTTTTTCCTTTTTTAGGTCCGACGAGCAACAGCGAGTTCCGACAGCAAGCGTTTACCCGGTATAATGCCAACATAGTCTTTTAGGGGTGATCGGGGCAATATGAGCCACCTAAAGAAAACGTCGTGGAATGCAAAGATAAGCAGAAAAAACTATCGTGTAAATGCAAGTGACTTGTACTATAACATGTTTTCTTCCACATGTTATGTCGATAATTTATGTTAAAATCAACTTGATTTTTGTTTAGGAACGTTTAAAAAAAAAACATGTTTTTCTGCGTGTTCACCAACCATATTGGGCATTATGAGCCACCCAACGGGGCAGTATGAACCACCTCATTCAATCGTATGATTTTTATTTAAAACAATATAGAGAAAAGCTAATGATAAACAGTATAATATAGAAAAGGAAATTCTGTTAGCTTTGCATGAAATTATTACTTCTAGCGGCTTATTTTTGACAGAAATGTTACATATAGTAAACAGACCACATAATTCTAGTATTAAATTGTGACATTTGGTTCAACCTATTCTCTAGCAAAGTGTTCCACTTGTAATGGTGCACTAAGATTACTATGCAGTAAAAAAGCAGTCTATCTTTAGGCAATTCATGTTTATGTTTAAAACACCGTTTGTCCCTTCACTTTTTAAAAAATATTCTGTTTTCCAATAGTTTTGTTTACGACTAAATTTAATTTCGCTCACGAATTGCTCAGTAGCGGTTCGTTTTTGTGTTACACGGTGCGGAAATCTGTAGTGTGACTGATATGCGGTTACTTTTCATTATGGGACAATTTGACTTGCTGTTTTTTTATAATGTTTCCGAACAAATCATAATATCTCACTAGTGCAGCTGAAAGAGCATTGGAAGATACCGTAAACGTACCATATTTGACGCGGGTCCAAACTTGACGCATTTTCTAATTAATGTTATCATAAATTAATTCTAGATCAGACTAGCACTCAAAAATGTATTGCTTAATCTTTATTTACATGTTATTGAAGGATTCCAATCGAAAAAAGTTTATATTTGATTGATAATAGTTAAAAAATAAAATTTATTTGAAAATGCATCCGACAAGTGCGTCAATTTTTTCATTCCTTAGTGAATGTGCTAACTATTGTTGATCAATTTTCGTGAAATTATTGTGCTGTTTGACAGCAATATAATCAACAACAGTCAGTAATATTATTTTATTCATGAATTGACGTCGAAAGTTTTCTACTTTTAAGCTTTAAGACATATTGTTGTATGAAAATCTTGTGCGTCAAGTTAGGCACACAATGTTCCTAATTATTTGCTATTTTGTCAGCATGTTTTGTTGAATCGAAAATAGGAAAATAAATATTTATGGTGCTTGCATTCAAAAAATCCGTCCGCAGAACAATCCGAGGCTTTATGTAATCGGATGTAAAGGGTCATCCATAGATTACGTCACGTTTTTAGGAAGAGGAGGAGGTTCAAGGAAACGCAACGATTCATACAAAATATTCGCACTTTTCATAAAATAAATGTGGCCAAGGTTGAGAGGGGTTGAAAATTGTACAATTTATCGCGGTTTATGGACGTCCCCTAATGTTTCAAGGAAGCTTCAATAAATGCGTCAGGAGGTGAGGTGTAGCTTCAATGATTTGTTTCGTATAATTTATACAATAGGGGGTGTGTCCATGAGATACGTGTCACAAAAACATACCATTTTCTACAAAAACCCCGCCCATTCGCCCTACTTCACACTTTTTATATGGAGCCTTCAAAAAACTTGTATGATTCGTCACATCTTGCAGAACACCTCCTTCCCCCTAATAACATGACGTACTTAATGTATGACCCATATATGGTTCTCGATCTATTTCGAGGCCCATACTGCCGTTGGTTCTACGCATATTTGTCCCGCGGTCCATAAGGGTGACATAGAACATGGGACAAGTAGGCGTAGTTCACGTGTTATAAGTAACGAAGATTATCAAACGGCCATTTTTGGAACCGATTGTTTTCGTTCTAGTTTTTGACCAATTTGTCCTTATTTTAGCAACTACCTTCCCCGTTCCAGCGCAACATAGTTTTCAAATCTTTCCCTTGTTTAATATCACGACGAAGATACATTAAACTAAACAATAATGCTTAACTATGGATTGAACTCAATCGCCGGTTTTACTTTCTACACTAACTAAACACATAGCTAAAGTGACTACCGGATGACGTCATTCAAAACTTTTTCCAAAGGTTCTAACTTTTATGTCCTCTCTAAAACGCTTTTTTTCAATTAATTGAACTATTGAATACTGAAACTGTTGTATATTTTAAACTTTAGCAATTATTTGTAAGTGCGTCAAATAAGGAACATAATGCGTCAAATTAGGCACATTGAAGAATTGATGCGTCAATTAAGGAACCTAATGTGTTCCACAAAAAGTCAATCAAACATGAAGAAAAAATCGTTTAATATTTTTTTACTGATTTTTCCCTAATTCTATAATAGTTGAGCTAGCATAGATTCAAATTTCAACAAAATCGGATAGATTTAGACGATTTGACAAGTGTTTGAATTTAGAATTTTCTTAACCGCGTCAAATATGGTACGTCCACGGTATTATTAGAAGTTTCAATGGATTGGTACACGGGGAAAAATTCTGTGGTAAAAATAACCATTTTAGCTGACTACGCCCATTCTTAAAACTACCATGGAAATTCAGACCAATTTACTATGTTTACGGTACACCCCACCGCATTACTGGTACATTTGACAAAAATAATTTACAACAATCTGATTCCAACTACAGACATGGTAAAATCAGGCGCATTTATGGTCTGCTGAAAAATGCCGGTGCGAGCGCTTAAGTTAACACCCTAAAATGGTTACTTTTTATCGTACCTTTTTTTGCGTTATCGTTACTTTTTATCGTACCTTTTTTTGCGTGTAAAATTTATCAGAATAATAAATATAATGGCATTAATTGAAAACTACCAAAATTATAAGCTTTTCATAACAAAAGACAAATTTGTACATTTTTGTGAATATTTCGTGTTTTGAAACGAATTTTCTTACGGTTTTCATTGTGGTGGCTATTTGAAGCATCCTCTAGCGGATCACAATGACACTAGATATTAAAACCACAGACAAACAGACGTCACACTCTCATCGATGTCTATCGACCACCTTATTAACTGTCGGTTCAAATTTATGGTAGGTGGCCAACCCACCGCCCACAGCGCTGGCATCGTTTTTGTTCGTGTTTCACGTTTACACACTACCGCCACCTGTTGGCTCATCGACCAAACACAGTCATTTTAGCATTGGGCGTACATGTTCCCGCGACTATGATTTTAATCGCGATTTGTTCTAAGTGTTAAGTCTGTTTGTCTGTGTTAAAACACTGTTTTTGAAATCAAATCCGGGGTGGCTCATATTGCCCCGTATGTTCATATTGTCCCCATTGCCCCTACGCAACAAGCAGGAGAATGATTGCTGAGATAGGGTATAACAAGTGTTTAAGGTGATTGTAGAACGAAGCCACACTTCAAATTTTCAAGAGCACAAGACTTGATAACCAAATAGCGCTCCGCGAATTCTATCCAATTTGTCACTACCAACAAGCAAGCAATTTGATTGATTTTCAACGCGAACTCTTGTCAGATTCTCCAGTCTCCAGAATAGTAAGTTTACCGAGAATACTTTTCATCGTACAGTGCCTGTCCGATTTTGACTCGGTTTGAATTTGGCAACACGGAAATCCATGTACACAAAAATGGATCATGGTCAGTCACAAACAGGGATGGGAAATGTACTGTAGCAAACATTTACCACCTCGACATTCACATTTTTCTACACGACCATCAAAATCCAAAGCAAACCATGACCGTTCAAAACAAAAAAAAATGTCACGGCTCTTCAAAACTGTAATCTTCTTCGTTTGAATTTGTTTATCGGCATTTCGGTCTATTTTGCTCGAAGTAAGAGGGAGCATGGAGAAGAAAGCAATGAATACTAGATGGATAGATACCGTAAGGGAACGGCGAGAGAAATTGGATTAGATGTTGAAGAGGGCATACCATATGAAACAGTATTACTTGAAACGTCACTTCCTTGTGGCTAACGTCCCCTATGGGAACGGCTTGGGTGTGTTTTGAGAATGACACTACCAAGACAGCCAAAAGGAAGGAGGTTTCAAGCGCCCTAATACTGTTTGGCGATCAAGCAGGTTCTATCGATCGATGGCTTATATTATTGGGGAATCATTACACAATCATGGATGGTTTGTCCATATCATGTGTATTTCTCCCCGATAAGCCACACACATGACCATTTAATTATGAACTGCGTTTTTTGTTTTTAGCCGTTTGTTATTTTATATACAAAGGTATCGACCGTGATAATTTTATTTGAATTTGTTTATCGGCATTTCGGTCTATTTTGCTCGAAGTAAGAGGGAGCATGGAGAAGAAAGCAATGAATACTAGATGGATAGATACCGTAAGGGAACGGCGAGAGAAATTGGATTAGATGTTGAAGAGGGCATACCATATGAAACAGTATTACTTGAAACGTCACTTCCTTGTGGCTAACGTCCCCTATGGGAACGGCTTGGGTGTGTTTTGAGAATGACACTACCAAGACAGCCAAAAGGAAGGAGGTTTCAAGCGCCCTAATACTGTTTGGCGATCAAGCAGGTTCTATCGATCGATGGCTTATATTATTGGGGAATCATTACACAATCATGGATGGTTTGTCCATATCATGTGTATTTCTCCCCGATAAGCCACACACATGACCATTTAATTATGAACTGCGTTTTTTGTTTTTAGCCGTTTGTTATTTTATATACAAAGGTATCGACCGTGATAATTTTATTTGAATTTGTTTATCGGCATTTCGGTCTATTTTGCTCGAAGTAAGAGGGAGCATGGAGAAGAAAGCAATGAATACTAGATGGATAGATACCGTAAGGGAACGGCGAGAGAAATTGGATTAGATGTTGAAGAGGGCATACCATATGAAACAGTATTACTTGAAACGTCACTTCCTTGTGGCTAACGTCCCCTATGGGAACGGCTTGGGTGTGTTTTGAGAATGACACTACCAAGACAGCCAAAAGGAAGGAGGTTTCAAGCGCCCTAATACTGTTTGGCGATCAAGCAGGTTCTATCGATCGATGGCTTATATTATTGGGGAATCATTACACAATCATGGATGGTTTGTCCATATCATGTGTATTTCTCCCCGATAAGCCACACACATGACCATTTAATTATGAACTGCGTTTTTTGTTTTTAGCCGTTTGTTATTTTATATACAAAGGTATCGACCGTGATAATTTTATTTGAATTTGTTTATCGGCATTTCGGTCTATTTTGCTCGAAGTAAGAGGGAGCATGGAGAAGAAAGCAATGAATACTAGATGGATAGATACCGTAAGGGAACGGCGAGAGAAATTGGATTAGATGTTGAAGAGGGCATACCATATGAAACAGTATTACTTGAAACGTCACTTCCTTGTGGCTAACGTCCCCTATGGGAACGGCTTGGGTGTGTTTTGAGAATGACACTACCAAGACAGCCAAAAGGAAGGAGGTTTCAAGCGCCCTAATACTGTTTGGCGATCAAGCAGGTTCTATCGATCGATGGCTTATATTATTGGGGAATCATTACACAATCATGGATGGTTTGTCCATATCATGTGTATTTCTCCCCGATAAGCCACACACATGACCATTTAATTATGAACTGCGTTTTTTGTTTTTAGCCGTTTGTTATTTTATATACAAAGGTATCGACCGTGATAATTTTATTTGAATTTGTTTATCGGCATTTCGGTCTATTTTGCTCGAAGTAAGAGGGAGCATGGAGAAGAAAGCAATGAATACTAGATGGATAGATACCGTAAGGGAACGGCGAGAGAAATTGGATTAGATGTTGAAGAGGGCATACCATATAAAACAGTATTACTTGAAACGTCACTTCGCCGTTCCCTTACGGTATCTATCCATCTAGTATTCATTGCTTTCTTCTCCATGCTCCCTCTTACTTCGAGCAAAATAGACCGAAATGCCGATAAACAAATTCAAATAAAATTATCACGGTCGATACCTTTGTATATGTAATCTTCTTCTTCCCAACGTTTTTCAAACCCGAATGCGAAATGACTCGAGCACAGTGGTGACGTGATTTTTGCGGTTTTCGGAGTTTTGCATTTTTGCTCGATAAAATTGAACTTGTTTATATCAGAGTCGATGAATGGAGAGTTGCGCGAAGACTGAAACCAAGTCTACCTATTGAACTGTCAAATCGTCAACCTATCGAGCAAAATAAACAAACACGTTTATGGGCGAGAGAAGTATTGTTAACGTGACGAAATAAAAAAAAAATATTGCTACAGATTAAGTTACGGTGTAATACGATGATGTAACAAAATAATTGCTCTTTAGGGCCTATAATTTGTGAATGAACCCCCTTCTTGTTACATGTAATGTAACGGTAATGTAAGTAAACTCTCTCCATCAATGGAAATTTATAGCTCCGTTTCATAGTTGAAATGCAACTGAAATATAATAAACTATACAACATTGGAGAGTTTGAAAACTATTAGTTATTCAACCCAGATTTACGCTACAGATGCGACTGTTTTCGGTCAATTCCCAGAGGGCAAACGGCTAAGAGAAATTCATTGTTTTTTTCAGTTGCTCGTCGCGCGGAAACCGAAAAAGATCAAAATTTCGAGTTCATGCTGTGTGTTGTATGTGTTGTTGAAATTCTCTATGAAACATTTCATTGTTATTACTTTATAATTACAAAACCAGAGATCAATTTCAATTTCGTTCTTTGCGTCTTTGTAGAAAAAAACATTCGAATTGAGAGCGCATTTGAGTAAAGTCACTGGAAAGCGCAAACAGTAAAATAGGTGACCAGAATAATTAAATGATTAGTGATTGGGGAACTTGTTGCCAGTTCTCTTTGCGCAACTCTCCATTCATAGACTCTGCTATTGAACTGTCAAATCGTCTACCTATCGAGCAGAATAAACAAACACGTTTTGAGACGAGAGGGGTATTGTTATCGTGACGAAATTAAAAAAAAAAGATTTACAATTAGGTATGTAACGAAATAATTACTCTTTAGGGCCTATGATTTGTGAATGAGCCCCCTACTTGTTACATGTAATGTAACAGTAATGTAAGTAATCTCACCCCATCAGTGGAAATATATCAATCCGTTCAATAGTTGAAATGTAACTGCAATTTAATAAACTATTCAAAATTAATTAGTTTAAAAAATATATAATTGTTATTCAACACAGACTGACGCTATAGATGCGGCTGTTTTCAGTTAATTCCCTTTGGGGCGGCAAACGGCAAAAAGAAATTCACTGTTTTGTCAGTTGCGCGGAGCGGAAACCGAAAAAGATCAAGTTTTTGAGTTCAAGCTGTTTGTCGTATGTGCTGTTGCAATACTCTACTAAACACATCATTGTGATTACTTTATAATTACGAAACCAGAGATTAAGCTCAATTTTGTTCTTTGCAATTGATAAACAAACATTCGAGCTGAGAGTACATTTGAGTGAAGTCACTTGAAAGCGCACACAGTAAAATAGGTGGCCAAAATAATTAAATGATTTGTGATTGGGGAACTTGTTGCCAGTTCTCTTTGCGCAACTCTCCATTCATAGACTCTGGTTTATATGTATCGCAACGGAATGATTGTGCTCTTGCTATTGACGCTGATAGATTTCAATTAGTTGAAAACACAAGCGAAATATTAGCGATTGAATTGGCTGCCCGAAAACGGTCATAGAGGAGAGACAAAAACAGTCAAGCAGTGTGTGAACCGTTGGCAGCGCAACACCTGATGGTATTGATGCTGCTGCTGCTTTGTGTTTTGGTTGACTGGCAGAATCAATGAACTGTGGTAAATAGTGGTCACAGTTCCCAAGCCTGGTCACAAATCCTGTTAATCTTAATGATTCTGTGGGCATTCTTAAGGCTTACCATATTCAAAATAGACAAATTTAATTCGTATTAATTATTACGGCGATATTAAATTCAACGGTTCAATTTAGACAACATGTTTTTTTTTGCATGTTGCCAATATCGAAGAGGCACTGTATACCCTTCAAGTTTTCGCGAGGTTTTTACACTTATGTTGTACAAAATACAACAACACGACTACTAAAGCTCCAATTATAGAACTTTTTTTTTATGTGTCAGAATAGACCAACTGACACACCCAAAAACCACTAACCATACACTTTTATTCAGTTAGTAATGTTACTTGTGCATCTTGTCCCGCTTACCCTTCTGTAAAAATGTCCATAATATTGTAGAAAACGGAGCTGAATATATGTGGCTTTCCCTAAAATTTATTTTACAATTTCGGCCTTCTGTGATTCGGTCTTTTGTGATTCGGCCTTTTATGATTCGGCCTTTTATGATTCGGCCTTCTGTGATTCGGCCTTTTGTATGTTTCGGCCTTTTGTGATTCGGCCTTTTGTATGTTTCGGCCTTTTATGATTCGGCCTTTTGTATGTTTCGGCCTTTTGTGGTAGACCCCTGAATAACGGCTTATTCAGCTAAAATGTTATTTATACAACCTCTTCTAAGTCGAATAGGCTGTTATTCAGCTACTAATGTTACCAGGGATGCCTCTTTTAATGAATTCCCAAAATAAAAATCCCTTCCCGTTTTTATAAATAAAAAGGTTATCAAATTACTCCAAAGGATCCGCGGTTAAGGATTAGGCAACGCTGAGAAATTCCTGCAATAGTGTACAATTACCAACATGGTTTTCCGTTACTTACATCGGTGGAGTCATCACTGGCGTATGCATTATCCAAATTCTTTTTTGAACTGCTGTTGGAAGTTGTAGAATCTTTCTTATTGGCAGGTGGTTTGCGTCCTCGGCTACTGGTACTTCTGCGTCCAACTGTTGCGGAAGTCTCATCTTCTGCAGCTAACGCAAATAAGTCTGCAAAGTGTTTCTGGAGCAAAATAAAAGTAAAAGACACAAATGTTAAACCATAAAAAATCTCGAATAAAGATAGAATGACCAAAAGCTAATTATAAATGTATTTCTGCAATTTCTCATAGTAATAGGCTTTTCTGCACGGAATTATGCAGTGTCCTTATAGTCACTACATAACTGAAATCAATGGCAATACGCAACACTTTTTATTACGTAAGTGTTTTGAGCTATGTAATAATTCATTACTCAATAATGTTCAGGAATTGCAGAGTAATGGTGGTAATATATAGGAATTTTTAATGACATGAATCATTTTCGCAAATCCCGACACGAATGCCAAACGAATGGTAAAGTGTCGCTAATAAATAATAATAATAATAATAATGAATCATTTTATCAGATGCTCATTGTTAATTTACTAAAACGCTACTTATAAGGCCAGTTAAAAATTAAGTAAAAGTGAAAACTGAAAAAAGCAGTTTTCTCTGTTAGAATTGATAAAAGAAACTAATTTTTACAGCATATAAGTCGTGAATACGATTTCATAAAATGCTCCTTCGGCTTCTTCTCCTCCTTTTCGCTGATTTCTTTTTCGCTGGCCCCCTGATTTCGATTTTGTTCTCAGAATTTTCGTAACACATACACTGCTAACACTATTATGGGGCACCTTGTGACGATTATTAATCACTGTGCTCCACACGCATTTCAATTGAAAATTACCCATAATAGTGGGTGACCCATGATAGTGTATAGCTTTTGAGAAAAATGTTTTTTTTTTCACAAATCTTCTTATAGGCATACATTGTTTAGTTCCACAACAACCGAAAACAGTCCAAAACTTGTAACGTATCAAACTAACTCTAGTTGTACAAAATAGAGAAAAATGATAATTCTTACCTTTTGAGTATCTGTGCTATGGGCAAACGCTTGTTGCAATGATCTTTGCATTTCATTCTGAACGTAAAGGCCAGTACCAGTACCATTGCCATGACGACAACTTCTTCGGAAGTGTTCTAAGTGATTAAGTATCTAGAATGGAAATCATAATAGAAAAATGTAAGATGAAATAAACCTGTACCAGTAGCGCAACCAGGATTTGGTTCTTTGGGGAAGGGTTTTTAAACGTAAAGATAATGTATTTAAGAAGAGTAAAACGGGGGTAAAACTTTCGAGCAGGATTATTTAAAAATATTTCTAAGTTAACATTAAAATAAATCAAACAACATTTGCACTCAAACTTTTCTCGTGCATCTTAGTTAACCCTCAAAGCCCCGGGACAGACCTTTGTTTTGCAATCTACTGGTGCTCAGAAATAAATAAGTTTAACGAAATGCGGTTTTCACTATGATCAATGGGATGAGTTTCAAACCGGAAGTTCAAGTCTGGACATGTTTTTCAGCCGGAAATAAGTGTTCCCTAGTCACATATTTTACAACTTTAACAACGAAACCAATGTTTAAAGATAAGTTTTACCACTCTTATGGTGGTAAGCTCCATCGAAGTTAATACGCCAATCGCGTATTATCCTCGATTTTACTATAGTAAAATCGAGGATAATACGCGATTGGCGTATTAACTTTGATGGAGCTTACCACCATTATTAATGTTCTAATCCTCTGAGCAGAATCTCAATAGCGAAACTTAAAAGTAGATGGAGTTCCGTGTACCTTTTAATTCCGCTCCTAAATGCTTATCTTCGACAGATACGCGTATTTCGACTACCACTTACAGTCTTTTTCAGTGTCAGTTACTCGTATCCAGTGGATACGAGTAGGGGAAATGGTGGAAAAATGAACAGGGGTGGTAAAATGAACACCGTGCCTTTTACCGAGAAAAAATAAATTTCGATGAATTTTTATCACGCACGGACGATTTAGAGCATAAATCTAAGTGTTCGAGTTGATACGTAGGTTAATTAAAGTAAAAATATCAACGAAAACTAAGATTTTACAAAACCACGTTCGAAAATTCGAACTGACGTAACTTTTAGCTCGGAAGACTTGAGGTTTTTCAGTGAGGTGAATATCGTTATGATTCGGCCAGATGGTCAGACAATGACAATGACAGAAACAAACATATATAATTGGCAAAACTAGGCATCTGATCGCTCAAATTTCAAGAAATAACTTCAGCGTTGCTATAAGAACGTGCTTTTGTTTGTATTGCATATTTGTATACTTCGGCCTGATGAACAGACAATGGCCAGTTTCTGAAGTCACTTCCGGTGATTCAGGGAACATACATGAATAATAGGTACATGTAAAAACATGTAAAACATGTAAAAAGCATGTTCATACAGCAACGCTGAGGTTGTTTTATGAAGTTTGAGTAGTCGCATATCTAGTTTTACCTTTTATTCATGTTTGTTCCCTGAATCACCGTCAGTGACTTTAGGAACCGGCCATTGTCTGTTCATCTGACCGAAGCATCTTTACGTAAAAAAGCATGTTCTTACAGCAACGCTGAGATTATTTTCTGATGCCTGAACGGTCGCATGCCTATTTTTTCAATTATCTATGTTTGTTCCTGATTCATCGGAAACAGGCTTTGGAAAATTTAACGATCATTGACACACGAACCATAATTTCATCCCATTTATCCGCCTGCATTCATACAACAAGCATGACATATATCGTTCATTAAAAATAACGAGCCACGAACGAAAACAAGCAGACACACCACTAAAGAGACTAAATTATAAAGAGACGAAATCTGATCATATTCAAAATAAATCAGCTAGCAACTATGCCAAATCTATTACGCAGCACTGTCAATGTTAAATCCCACGCTAAAAGGGAGTCACAGGTTTTATGTGTTGAATTTTCACAGGTTTGGGTAACGAATGAAAAATTGACTGAATGTGTGTAAAACCAATGTAATGAGTAGAGCATTCTTTATGCAAAGCATGAAAATTGCAATCGACACTCATGTATTCAGAAAATATGCTACTTCAGAAGAAGCAAAATTTTCGTGGGCGGTAACATTTTTGTGTGAGCCGTTTTCAGCTTGTGTGAAAAAGTGTTTGACAAGTGGTCGGCGTTAAGTCAGAGTGGACCAAGTGACATTTTTCATATTTTGAGAAAAATGGGTTTAAAGTCTAACGCTCTGTAATTTTTGAACTCGTTTTAATTTTGGTTCAATATTTCTACCCATCTTTGTGTTACTTTCAAACAATATAATGTGAAGTGATAATCACGAAAAATCATAATCTACACCTCTGATAGAACGGTTTTTTGATGGGCTATGTGTACTTGGTCCACTCTGACTGAACTAAAAACCACCGTTCAGTGAGTTGGTTCACTCTGACTGAACAATTTCTAGGAAAATAACAATCATTTAATGCTTGCATGGTCAAACTGGGTGCATATCTCTAAGATAAACAGATTATCAAGACCCTTCGACAATCGTATCGTAAATTCTTCAATTATCCATATCGTCAATCCCGAAATCAGTGGCATTTTGATGGCTTGAAAATTAAGGTTTTGTAGGGTCAGGGCATTGAAGACCAGAAATATTCAAATACGCGTTCAGTCAGAGTGGACCAAGTGAAAATCTTGAGTACCAACCAAAACATACTGGTCCAATAAGCGGGTCCTAGGACATTCCATACATACACCAGAGAACCACCATAAACTTCTATCGGACTCTGAAATTTACTCAAAAAATGCAATAATCAATCAGTTTATTGCTTTTCAACACTTGGTCCTCTCTGTCTGCACAGAAATTGTTGCAATTTCTGACCACTCATCCAAATATGGTAAATGGTCATGAATCAAAATCAAATGCATCGAATTAAGTAATATTTATAAATTTCTATTGATGGATAAGTAGAAGAATCATTCGATGTCGAAAAATCTGTCGAATCTCTTGAAATGCTTTTTATTTCCTCGCATTCCTCAGCGCGCTGATCATTTTCGCTATTATGGTAATAAGCACTTGGTCCACTCTGACTGCACACTTTTACCGATTTTTATTGATCATCCAAAGTAAATTTATTGCATATCTCTCGCAGTTTACAGCATTCATAAAATCTGATCAAAGTGTAACGGAGGTAATGTAATTTCGCATCTAATGAGAGAATAATCCAATTTTCCCAAGTTTTGTACTTGGTCCCCTCTGACTTAACGCCGACCAAGTCTTCTGCTCGATTGGAATGACATTGACAGTAAACTTGGAATTCCAATTGGAACATTTCGTTTCTTTGCTTATAGTTTCTTTACACACCACCACCCACTGTTTGGCGCCGATCACTGTGTGTCAACACTTGTAACATTCGCTGACTCACTCTCATTCTGATCAAGAAACAGAGGCGAATCTTTTTTTATTTTATGTGCTATGTTTGCAATCAAAGGGGTTGACAATATTGATAGTTGATGTCGTGCATTGCTTTTCTGAGATGATTTCATGACGTTCAAGTAGCCGTATTGTCACTGTGGGACAAACTTACATGTGTTTATTGACCGCGGCACCAGCCCGTAAAGTGTTTTCGGAAACAGGTTCCGGCTTTCGTCCCATGTAAGAAAATAAACCAAATGATGTATTCTTGCCTTGATCCGCTGTCCAAAAAGGGCTAAAACCTATCGTTTGACATTTGTTTCGTTGTTAAGGTTGTAAAATATGTGACTATGGAACACTTATTTCCGGTTGAAAAACATGTCCAGACCTGAACTTCCGGTTTGAAAACCCCACTCGCAGGAAGTCTAACTCATCCCATCGATCACAGTTAAAATCACATATTTTTTAGTTTGACTCCCACCAAATATAAGCAGTATGCTGAAATTTATGTTTATGTAAAATCGAAGAAAAAAGTACACTTGTGGGGCAAGTGAAAAATTTATCGTTTGAGCAATAAGTTCAAAAACCAACAGCTATATTCACGATTTTTTATTTAACATTTGTTAAGGCGTCCCAATGAACAATAACATAAGTAACATGTTAACCAAGATAATTTTATTCTTGTTACTAGAATTTTCTTCTGTTCAGTTATGTTTGTTGAAATGATTCGACAACATCATAACTGCAACATTTCCAGTTCTTACATCATGAGACAGAAATTGCATTTCCGCTCTATAGAATTTACACCGCCCGTTATTTGTTAAGAAAATCGGATATGACATCGGATAACTCTTCGGGAGAAATCAAACGGAATCCTTCAATAAAGTATTTAGAAACTTTTTCATGTGAATACACCTATACCCCATTTTTTATGTTTTGAACTAGCTTTACATTCCACGAGATTTCCGTGCGTTCTCTTATATTGGAACTTTTCAATCAACGTCTTCCTTTTAATCGGCTGTCCGAAGTAAACCTATTAATATCGTAATATTTGGCAACCTTTTTTAGACAAGTTCCATAATTTGTCCATGATAATAGCTTTTAACGCTTTGAGTATAGTGTTTCTTGAATTATCAGCACGTTCTGTTGTTCTATAATAATTTCGAACCTTGTATACTTATAGCTACCCAAAGAGTGAACACAAATTCAATCTCTAATGAGAAACTTTTCACTTGCCTCACGTGATTAGAAAATTGACGATGTTTCAATTTAGTTATTTTTAAGTATATGTCGAAATAATTCTAAAACTTTTTTATTGCAGTTTAAAACTGTCAGAGAAGTAGTGCAGAAAAATAGTTTCCGCAACTTTTTTCCGCCGAAAATATTAAAGTAAGATTGCACGCCGCCAACTTGTTACGGAGTGAAAGCTGACAGGTTAACAATCTTTCGCTCTATTATGCAATAATGGCTGAACAATCTCATAAATCTCTTACCTGTCGTAATGTTCTCAATAGCCTCAGAGGTTTATGCATGAGTTTAAAACGTTAATTCACATATTCAGTTAAATATACCAATTATTTTCATTTACCCCACATATCCACTTGCCCCGCGGTACCTTATTATTAAAATATTCAAACAAGAGTGTGGTGTAATTAAAAACATAAGGCCAGTCCTAGTAATCTCATCAAGATTGTTAGTGAATGGATTTCCCAATTTATTAATAATGACTGACATTCCAACCTAACTTCATTTCTATCCAGTCCATATCTTGGAAAATGTAGCGTTCATACAATGATAAAATAACAAAAATCTCGAATCTTTTGGCTTAAACAATGGTATTCCGTGTGATACCGAACAACTTTGCAGAACACGCCATCTTTCTAAGTGGTCAGGCTAGTGAGCTATCCGCAAAATAAAAATCCCATGTCCACTAGCGTCGCCTGGTGGCGTAATTGCGTATCAGAATAACCATCGCATGTCAGCCCTTGAGCTACTGAACAACTCTTCTGAAGACACCTACCTTCCAAAACATCAGGATCTAGATATATAATATGTTACAAAGTTTGCATTCCTATCCCTCAATATTCCTATAGTGTAAGTCAGAGACTGTGCTATCTCTACGCATACGAGATATTCAACAACACCCCCAAACTGATGAAATCCCATAAGCCATGGGTCTCCTATAAGGCGGATTCCTATAACGCCCATGTGTCTGATAGGAGACCCGACTGTACACCTGTGTTCAAAAAATTGCATGATCACTAGCGCCGTTTTGTGGAAGAATTCCGAAGCAAACGGCACATCACATTTTAGCCCTTGATCTACCAAACAGCTTTGCCGAAGACACCATCTTACTAAAAAATCGCTATCCTGAGATATCTGCGATCAAAATATTGCATGTTCACTAGCACCATCTGGTGGCTGAATTTCAAGTTGGGTGGTCAATCATATGTTAATCCTTGACCCACTTAACAAAATTGTCGAAGCCGTCATCTTTCTAGGTAATCAGGATCCTGAGATATCTGTGTTTGAAAAATTACGAAAATTACATGCTCACTAGCGCCAACTGGTGGCAAAATTCGAAAACAAGCGGCCTATCACATGTCAGTCCTTAACCTACTGAACAACTTTGCCGAAGACACCATCTTGCTAAAAAATCTAGATCCTGAGATATTTGTGTTCGAAATGATGCATTGCGAAATGTTCATTTCATCGGTTCCCCCGGGGACACAATCCGATGGCCACTGAAGTGTGACGATGTTCTCAAAGTTTTATTTGTCCTCTGGTCAATTGGTACCGTTGAACCGAAGAAATTTGCCGAAGACACCAATAATCTATCTTGCCCAGCTTTAGACTTACAATCAAAATAGCTCCGCGTGTACTCAGTACATACACGATGCGACCACTCGTGTGACGGGCCCAGTAAAAAAAGTTACACAAGCGGTCGCATTGGTGTACTGAGTACACGCGTAAAAACTTGGGTTAAAAACACGATGTTTTCGAATACAAGCAAAAAGAAGAGTAGATTTTGGAATCGGATCAATTTGAATGGAATTTCAACGTGTTTTTCGACTTTTCGTGAAGCGCGTGTACTCAGTACACTAGGGCAACTGACGGCTGGTTAAATTGCGACACTTGGTTCAACCTATTTTCTACCAAAGTGTTCCACTTGAAATGGTACACCAAGATGAATATGCAGTAAAAACGTAAACTAGTATATTAAGTCAATGCATTTTTATGTTTAAAACATGGTTTCTTAGCTTTAGTATAGGTGTTTTCCAATAATTTTGTTTACGAAGAAATCTTATTTCGCGCACGAATTGTTCAATATTATTCCCCAGAATAATAAATATGATTGTCTTAAAGCTTTAATTGAAAACTGCAAAAATTATAAGGTTATCATGACAAAGGACAAATTTGTACATTTTTGTGAATATTTCGAGTATTGAAACGAATATTTTTACGGTTTTTATTGTGGTGGCTATTTGAAGCATCCAATAGCAGATCATCATGACACTAGACATTAAAATTCTGTTTCTGAGGTCAAATCCGGGGTGGCTCATATAGCCCTCCTTGTCCCTACGAGATTAGTTTGCCTTTGTATGTTTACACAGCATGAAACGCAGTTAATTTTCATATAAATAATTTCAATTGCATTTAAATTGCGCTTACTTGTTCTGATGACGGTGTGCAATGTTGTAAAGGAGATGACTTCAAAGGACGTTTGCGTTTGTTGGGAGAACTTGCTGGGTATTTGGATTGCAGCAAACCGGCTATTATTTCCGATAGTTTTCCTTCATATTCTTCACACCAGCATCTGAAAACAAAAATGAAAATATTCCATATATTATCTAATAATTGAATCATATACTGTATAAATACTACCGAAGAACGGATATCACGAATGCGTCAGCTCTACTTTTAGATTCTCTGCTCAGAAGACATTTTACCAACTCTGTTGATGGTTTTTCACTCTTTAATAAAAGGAGGATATACGTTAATGCCTCCGCGTGTATAGATGTATCTAGTTCTGGAATGATATCCTGAAACAATATTAAAAGAAGTAAATTTGACTTGCTTTCAAATTTTGTTCAATTATATTCTTTTTTTTTTGCAATAATCTCGCTTAATTTATGATTTTACCCTAAATGCAATTGGTAACTAAGTGTGTAGGTTACAGGTTGTTACAGAGCAAACGAAAGGATTTAGACGTTATTCAACAATGCTACGATGAAGCGAAGATCCTACTGTATCTGCCAGTGGTGATAGTTTTTATATTTGTCTACTCATTTGCTTAAAAATAACAAGCTACATAATCGGTTACCATTGGCTTTTAGGGCGAGATCATAAATTATACGAGAAATAAAAAAACACGTGTCGCATGTGAACTTAATTATCACTCAAAATAATCCAAACGTCATTGTTACGTGAAAACATACGTGATTTTTTTTCCATCGCACTTTTCACGTAGCTCTTACGGGAATCATAGGTAGCCCAGAATGAACGCATGAGCTTTTGTACTTTGTCCATTCCACCGGCGCTCCACGTAAGAGCTACGTGGATTTTCCGGTAGCCTTTACGAAGCGTTTCAATAGGACCTAGATGGTTTTGCATTAAATTTAACTGTAATAATGACCAATCTTATTTCTAATAGGCTTTGGAAGAAAACTAATTCCCAATTGGAAAATGTAAACAATCTTAAAACATAGTGATATTTTTATTGTCAATCTGAGCATTTTGAATCCTGTTTTCCCAATTTTGTGAGTTTGGTTTGTCTTGTTGTAGCCTTCGCGTGCTATAATTGATAGAGGATATAAATCAGATATAAAATATGAAATAATGCAGGGTTTCTTCGGTATTCAAAGCATCCCAAGTAACAATTCCACAGCAATTTAGCATTCGTGTGGATTTATTAATGTTTTATGACAGTTACGCGAATGCTATGATAGCTAGACGCGACATTTAACGTTGCTAGAAGACGATATTTTGTAAATCAGCTCTTAGTTGTTTTCAAAACCTTTCAGAGACAAACTATAAAGTTAAAATTTTGTGGCTACAAAACCAGCTTTATTGCAGCGTATAATACCTCATTTAAACTGCATATGGTGGCTGCATGACACTTATTTGTGACGGCTATGATAAAAGACTGATAATACACCTTGTTGTCATGAAAGCTGCTTTTAAATTGATTGACTTGCACTTGAATCTTAATAACTTATCATATTTATACCTATTGAATCAGTATTTGGGCTCTTCAGATGCATTGCGATGCACTGCGAACACTTATTCATTGTTTCTGCGTATATTCTTCATAATAACATACCCAAACTGCAAACTTTGTTGAATACTGCTTGGTTAACATGAAAAGCGAAAAAAAGCTGCATCATCTTCAATCAGCATTTGTTATGGCAATTTTACATCCACAAATGCCGAATCATATCAATGTGCCCTTATTTGTGTATTTGTGATGACAAAACAGCATTTGTCGATGACAATCAATCAATTATGGTTTCGCCATATTAATTTCACTCCGGTTGCCACATTTCACCTTTTCAAATCATATTATCTCCATGATAATTATACACTAGTCACGTTCTAATCTACAAGCGGTTTTGGGGGATGCGATCAAGGCAACAGTGCCTTGACCGTGGTTTTATGGGCGTTTATTTATAGCACCCTGGAAGTAATTCGTAAAACTAAAATTGTTACTTGGGCATATTTACCTTGAAATCAATCTTACACAGCTTAGCTTAGCTTAGACTGACTACACATATCAATGGTTGCTATTCCGTGATTGACCGAAGTCAGTGAAAATGCACAAAGAATTTACTAGAAGTTCGGCTGGGATTGGCCAAAATCTTCTTCAGTGTGCATAATTCAGTGCCTCTATTTGTACATGGTCAATAACGGCGCCGGCCACGTCCTTGCAGTCAGGTGGGATTGGGTGGGAAGGAATGTTAGTGTGTAACCTTTGCTATTTGGAGACCGTGTTTGCCTCTGCATCTCCACAAAGGTTACTGGGAGGGATGTTTGTTAATGGGGAGGATCGTTGGGTCACAGGATTCACTTTGATAAGCGATAAATGATAAATAATTATTTGTGAGATATAAACATGCTTATATGTAAATATAATATTTTCGTTCGATTTGAACAATATCTATGTAGAGAAAAATTATGCCGACACTTGAGGTGACGAACCATTCAAAGTTTGTTGAATAAAGTGAACCTTTCGCAAGTCTACACTTGTAGTGTCGAACCAATCAGTTTTTTTTATTACAAAAATAAAGGTAAAAAGAAGAAGGTGTTTTGAAAAAAAAAAATTTATGAAGCTGAATTTATGTCGACACTCACAGTGACGAACCATTCAAAGTTTGTTGAAAAATCATATTTACGTCTCACCGTTGTAACGATTAAAGGTGCAGTCATACATATTTTATAGATTAGAAATAGTACACACTTAGAATTTATCACAGATTTCTGTGAAATTTCACCGAAATCTCAACAGCAGATTTTTCGGTGATCCGTTCGGTGATTTAATATTTCACAGAACGATCTGTAAAACTTGATAAAGCTCATCTGTCAAAAGAACCGAAGTGTTCGGTGATTTTGTACAAATGTTCTGTGAATTTATTGTTTGTTTATGGATGTTTCACCGAACAGTTCGGTACAATTTAACAAATTTACGGTGGATTATTGCCTATTCAATTTGCATTTCACCGGACGATTCGGAATATATTTACAGAATTCATGTTAAAAGGAAAAGTATTTTTTCTTCGTATATTCAGGGATGTGAGTTTTTTCAAATCATTTCGAAGAGGTGCTGCTTTCGAAATAATGAATGGCGCAGATGTACCTAGTTAGACGCTCCAACGCAATAATTGGAATAAACAGTGTTCGAAAATGAAAACACTTAATCTCTATTTTCCACTCTCCATGTTTATTCAAATTAAAAACAATAAAACTGATAACTACAGGAATATCAACCACTTTAGACGTTTTTAGAAGTTCTCTCCTAGTTATCCTACCTTATATTTAAAACTGCAACACTATTTTTTTCACTAACGTTCTTAGATGAAACAAGTATCAATTCTGGATCAGCCCGTGGTTGTCAATATGGCCGACAATTGATTTCACAGATTTTTGGTGAAAGTAGTAAAATGTTCCATCTTCATTGAACTAAATGTGAATGTTCCACAGAATTTCGTAATTTTTTCGCCTTCACAGAAAATTTGGTGAATTTTTGACAGTTCTGTTGAAAACATTTGGGTTTCACCGAAAAATCTGTGAAATCATATTTCACTGAACTGGATCTGTGGATTATTTTACAGAATTCTGTGTTCAATTCTAAGTGTGTAGCATGAAACGAGCTCACCAATTGATCCGTCATCCTTGAGCAAGAGACGAACCAGCCAAGGACTGAAAGTCTCTTTAATAAAGAAAATTCATTCATTCATCCTTGAGCAGCAACAATCCACTTTCAGCTGCACCCGTTTGCTCGGCTATATAAAAGCACTCAGAGAAAGTAGGCGCGCGACCCGAGAGGGAAAACAACTGACGACTGCTCGGGCTTTCTTGACGCACTGCCCAGGAGCAAGCGTCAACGTCGAAAGATCAAAAAGGACTAATCGAACGCGGCACTTTTTCACTTTACTCGACCGATGCGCGAATGTTTGATCTTGCCCTCATCGCCGGCCCCGCAGGAACAAGCGTGAAGGTCGAAGGATCAAACACAACTCTATTTACCTTGAAATCAATCTTACACAGGGTTTAAAGCAGCAGCAGCTTCTGAAGTTCTTCAAAAATTAAGCGGACTCTATCCTAAGATTTTAGCTCAACACCGAATGTACGTACAATATGCAGATGTCAAAATGAACTTAGGCACCTACGTGAATTTCACAGCAGTAAAAATTACCGAGTCACACAATTGAACAATTTAGTGATCTTTATCTTAGTCAGGTGAAGTGGAGGTAAAATGAATTTTGAATGATCTACGTGATTTTTCACGTAGCAATGACGTTTGGATTTTTTTCAGTGTAGGTATTATCACTGATAACCAACCCCCCCGCGAAGTGACAGATAACGCAATTTTCACGTACCTACTCTCAACGTAAACAATGGGGCCATCCACCGCTGCCGGCACGATTTTTCACTATAGCAGATCGGGATTTTGTTTCGTTGTTGACGGATGCAAAACAACGAATGGAATGATATGAAATAAGGGCGTGTCTGATATTTTCTTTTTCCAACGAAAATAAATTTAATAAAATCTTCATGTTTCAGCACCAAATGAACTAAACAACGCATCAATTCTTTCGGCGATAGGATTAAATGACTTTTATTGTTTTTCGGGAAAACAAATCTTTGAGAAGTGCTATTTTATAAAGTAATAATAAGTAGTACATTTGTTTATGGCGAACATGTTTCATGACTTAGGGTTCATGGCCGGTGCGCTGATCATAAGTACTGAGCAAAAGGATAGGACAAGAAACGGTCAAGGAATGATTGCTCCACCGAAATTACTTGAGTTTTACGCTGCTGAGAAGTACAGGTGATTTCATTACGTCGGTAACGCCTGCTGTACAAATCAAATGGAGCTGTCACTTTTCCGTACGGAAAAATGTGCCGCTCAATTATTCCGCAAGTAAAAGTGACACTTCGCTCATACTGGATCGGCTGTCAAAATTTCTTTAGTAAAAAAGAGAAATTTTACTTGAGCGCTTTACGTTTCAGGTGCATACTACGCATTTTACACAACTTTCATTACGCCAAAAATGATCATTTTTGACACCCACCCACCCCCTCGTAACGCATTTTGTATGAATTTTTTTTAATTTTGTATGAGCTGTAACATTTTCAAAACACTCATCCACCCCCTTCAGCGTTATGAAATTTGTGAATGAGCCCTTAACAGAGTAAAATTCTTGCCGACAGATATAAAACTAAGCAACTAAAAATCCGTAAGATTGACGCTCCGGAGGTACAACAAGAGCTTGTCAATTTAATCCCATAAATTGTTAGCGGAACTTGGTGCATCTGAAAGAGGACATTTTTTTTCTTTCACATTGTGGGTAGTTTGTTTCTCTGCAGTACATTTTTTCTAGCCCAAAAGTGAAAAAAGTACAAGTTTCCTAAATTGCGCCATATAATTTTGTGCTTTTTTTCAATCAAATAAGCCAATTGAAGGAACTATCCAGCTTTTTCCGAGTGGTAATGGCCGCGAAAAGTTATCCCAATTTCTGGTAGGGTTTGACGTTTGGCTTGGGTCTATTCAATATCAAACGACTCAAGTCAAACATCATATCCATAGACACCAATATGAAAGTGAGCTAATTTTTGGTGGTGGTATGAACGCTCATTAAAAGCTGGATATTATCTCAGACTGATAACTACAGTCAATTTCCCGTAAATAACTGATAATCATTAACCCCTCTACCGGCAGCTTCAGTTTTTAATCAAAAAGAAATATTCAAACAGCGATAACTTTTTTGTTTTTCGATATTTTTGCATCATATTTCCACAAGCTCTCAAAAATTTGTTCTATTTTAAGAATCTGTGTTGATATTGATCATTGGGCATCTAATTCCGAAAGAAATTTCTTGGGGGACCAATATTTTGCCATAATTTACGTAAATATCTCCGTCTACAGATTTTTTCTCATCATCGCTTATTCGCTGTTCGAAACGGTTGTGCTACTTTTCCCCGAATGGCTCGTTTCCCCGAAAAGTGGCTGCAGTTCAAATAGGTGCTAGAATAGTTTTCAGTGGCAGGATGGTGAATTAGAAAGAATGATAAGCAATGAAAAGAAGGAGGTATTTGGTCATTTTCGACTATACACATGTTGCCAAAAATGCTGAGGACGGTAAAACTCGTAAGAACCGCTAATCAAATAAAGAAGGGTGCATAACAGATAACCAGTACGTTCACCGCCCTGATATGTATGAAGATATGACAAATATGAGTGCCAAAATCTTCTCGGGGAAGTGAGATATTCGGGGAAACGGGATATTCGGGGAACCGGCGTTCGGGGAAATAACATTCGGGGAACTGACATTCGGGGAAAAGAAGTACAACCGTTCGAAGCAACACTTCAATAAGAGTCTGTTGTGAAAAAATGAATCAAATTGGTGCAATCGTTTTTGAGCAATGAACATTTTTGTTTCTGGTAATAATCTGGCCGTATGAAGATCTTGAAACCTTAAAAAAAACATCATTTTGTAATTTTCAGATTTCTTGGAGAAAACTTAACCGATTTGTATGATTTTTTTCAGAGGAGCTTCTTATAACCTGATATTGTATAGCCCACATTTTAGTTTTTTGACAAATTGACTAAAACAAAAAAGGCGGTCGAAGAAATTTTATATGGGAAATGTCGGTCCCCCAAGGAACATCTGAATATCTTCAAAACCATATGACCAATGATCAATACTGATACAGATTAAAAAAATAAAAGAGTTTTTTGAAGGCTTGTAAAAAAAATGGTGCAAAAATGTTGAAAAACAAAAAAGTTATCGCTTTTTGAAATTTTTTTTGTGGTAAAAAAATGTAGCTGCCGGTAGAGGGGTTAATATCTTACATAGAAAAACGCAGACAAATTTGCCTTGTTTCGAATAACTAAGTATTCAAAAAATAATTTCAAAAACAAAGGATCGGTTACTATAAGGAACATCATGCGGACCACACCACATCACTATTCAAAACCCGCTCGCAGACCGTACAAAATCTTCCCGATAGTCGCAGTTTGGTGACCACTGGGTTATAATTATGATATTACAAATGCCAAGGGGCCCAGATAGCCGTAGCGGTAAACGCGCAGCTATTCAGGAAGACCAAGGTTCGAATCCCACCGGTCGAGGATCTTTTCGGGTTGGAAATTTTCTCGACTTCCCAGGGCATAGAGTATCTTCGTACCTGCCACACGATATACACATGCAAAAATGGTCATTGGCATAGTAAGATCTCAGCTAATAACTCTGAAAGTACTCATACACTAAGTTGAAAAGCAGGCTCTGTCCCAGTGGGGACGTAACGCCAGAAAGAAGTAGAACAAATGCCAAATAAACATTTTAAAACTTTTTTTTGATTTTATCAAGTGTTCTTCTAATCTACGCCCTATTTCGAGCGCACTCCATGATTTCATTGAGTTTGACAGTACCACGGACCAAATTTTTTCGGTACATTGACGTTGTACTGCAGCTGTCATGGTACTCCCGGGTTGCTGATAACAGACGTTTAAGTCAGATTGTAAAAACGTGTAAGACAATTGATGGCCTTTTTAAATGGCAATACAAGTAGCAACATCGTGGTGGCGCTTTTATCGCTAAGTTCCCATGGCGATGTCAGTGGAGAATATGAAATATTTCAAGATATTTATATTCGCCACTGATTGCCGCAATACGTTGTGTGGCGGCGCTAGTGTATTCAACGTGTTTTAGTTTGAATATTTACACAAGTATTCAGAAGATTTTTGTTCTAGCATAAACGTCTGTTATCTGTGGTATCATGTTCTGATTGGTAGTGATCGATTTAATGGGATTTCATTGCAATGAACACACAATTACGTGAGTGATGATGTATGTTTTTGATAACTGCATATTTGATCTACAGACAAACAGACGTAACACTTAGAACAAATCGTGATCAAAATCATAGTCGAGAGAACATGTACGCCCAATGCTAAAATCGGTGTGTTTGGCCGACAGGCCAACAGATGGCGGTAGTGTGTAAACGTCAAACGCGAACAAAAACAATGCGAGCGCTGCAGGTGGTGGATTGACCACCTACAATATATTTGAATCGACCGTTGAAAAGGTGGTCGATGGAAAATGAGAGTTTGACGTCTGTTTGTCTGTGTTGGAGCATCAAATAGTTTTTAACCCTTTTATGGGTATTACCTTTACAATAGTAGTTTACGGCACAAGTTGCAGAACGATGATTTTTACAGCACGAGTCGTAAATTTATTCTGCGAGGCTTGCCGAGTAGGATAATTACGACGAGTGCTGTAAAAATCGAGTTCTGTAACGAGTTCTTCTTCTGTTTGGCATTAACGTCCTCCTCCTCGCCTGCTTCTCAGCTTAGTGTTCTTATGAGCACTTCTAATTGAGAGCATTCTTTGCCAAAGTTGCCATTTTCGCATTCGTATATCGTGTGGCAGGTACGATGCCCTATGCCCAGGGAAGTCAAGGAAATTTCCTTTACGAAAAGATCCTGGACCGACCGGGATTCGAACCCAGACACCTTCAGCATAGCTTTGCTTTGTAGCCGCGGACTCTAACCACACGGCTAAGGAAGGCCCCTTGTTACGTACAACATTTTTTGCAATTTCGTAGAGGACCACTTGAGGGTATCAGAAACTATAGCGCAATGCATCCATTATCATTTTACAATTTCTGAAAAAAATGTTGTGTAATGATTCATTATGCAACTCAAAACAGTTACGTAATCAGAAAGCGTTGCGTAATGAATCATTACAGCGCTGGTTTCAGTTGCGCAATGACTTTTTTGCAATTTCTCATCGTAATAGGCTGTTTTTCATCATGCCAATCTGTCATGAAACGGCCTACTTTCCTGCACTGAAGTATGCAGTGCGGGAATAGTCATTACCGAACTGAAACCAGTGCTGTAATGATTCATTACGCAACGCTTTCTCATTACGCAACTGGTTTGAGTTGCGTAATGAATCATAACACAATTTTTTTTGAGAAATTGTAAAATAATGGTGAATGCATTTCTGATACCCTCAGGTGGTCTTCTACGAAATTGCAAAAAATGTTGTACAGTCGAATTTCGTTCGTTGCACTACGTTTAATTGCACTTCGTTTTAATTGGGCTCCCGTTAAGTGGGCTATAGCCCACCTAAAACGAAGACAAGCGTCACTTTCTGACTTAAACCGCAATTTGTCAATGTTGGTAGCCCTGAATTTCTATTGTAATCGGTGTTTTGACAGCTCAAATCTTAGCCCGATTAGTGAAAGTCTTTCACTAATCGGGCCACGGGTTTAGTGCAACGAACGAAAGTTGACTGTACTTAACTCGTTGCAGAGCTCGATTTTTACAGCACTCGTCGTAATTATCCCACTCGGCAAGCCTCGTAGGATAAATTTAGGACTCGTGCTGTAAAAATCATCATTCTGCAACTTGTTCCGTAAACTACTATTCCCGCACTGCATACTTCAGTGCAGGAAAGTAGGCCGTTTCATGACAGATTTGCGGGATGAAAAACAGCCTATTACGATGAGAAATTGCAAAATAGTAGTTCACGGAACAAGTTGCAGAATGATGATTTTTACAGCACGAGTCGTAAATTTATCCTACGAGGCTTGCCGAGTAGGATAATTACGACGAGTGCTGTAAAAATCGAGTTCTGCAACGAGCTACGTACAACATTTTTTGCAATTTCGTAGAAGACCACTTGAGGGTATCATAAATTATATCAGCATGCATTCACCTTTATTTTACAATTTCTGAAAAATTGTTGGGTAATGATTCATTACGCAACTCAAAACAGTTGCGTAATGAGACAGCGTTGCGTAATGAATCATTACAGCACTGGTTTCAGTTAGGTAATGACTATTCCCGCACTCCATAGTTCAGTGCAGGAAAGTAGGTCGTTTCATGACAGATCGGCGTGATGAAAAACAGCCTATTACGATGAGAAATTGCAAAAAAGAGTTTTGTTTGACTTAAACCTTGTACTACAACACGCATACTAGGAGAGTATTTTTTTATATTTAAAAACATGTTTCTCGCGTTTAGTTTCATACAGGAAAAGAAAGCTCTTAGTTAATAACTGTGGAAGTGCTTATTGAACACTAAGCTGAGAAGCAGGCTCTGTCCCAATAAGGACGTAACGTCAAGATTAAGTCCCATTGAGAACGTAGATGTTGCTTTCATTAACACACTATTCCATTACCTCGAAGATAAATTGCTGTTATGGTATCGATATGATCCATAATAATGATCCTCCTCTAGACGATTTCAAATTACTATTAAATATACCATCAGTGCCCCAGTATCCGCTCATGTTCCAGTAGCCCGCTCACACTGAAAAAAGAGAAATTTGCACAAAGTAAATTTGAAAATTTTAGTCGTTATACGGTTCAAATCGACAAATTGAATCATACTGTGGACATTTTTTTTGTGTATTTACTAAAATTACTTTACTTTTTAAGCTCTTGAGCGGGCTACTGGAACATGAGCGGGTACTGGTACGTTGACGGTACAACTATAAAAATCAGCACTTTTTCGTATATAACCGTGAATTTTGAGGTTTATTCCCGAAAACAACTCTTTGTTTTTGTTAATGTTATGTATGCTTTTCTGTGGTACTAAATTATGATAAAGATAACAAAAAAAGTTTTACCTGAAAAGATTCGAGAGGTATATCGTGTGCTTGAATAAGCTGCCAAAAGCAAAATTGCTCGAATGTCTCATACTCCAAACTCTCCCGAATAACGTCGATTATGTCATCGCTGGTGAACATTACAAGCTTGCCTTGCGTGATGTTGAATATTATGTCACGAAGATTGTTCGCATCAATCGCACCAATGATCAAAGTTAACACATCTATGTTGTTCAACATTACGTTCTTATACTCTTTAAACAGATCAGGAAGAATCCAGAAAAATAATCTTGAATCATTTCGCTCCAAAAGCTCCAAATCTCGTTTCAGTTGCTCCTCGAAAGGTGATTCAATCATTGTGCAGTAATATTTGTAGATGTTTCCTTTGAATGCTGACGTCACGTTTTCCTTTCGTCGTGTTTGAAGTTTGGCATTTACTTTAAGAAAATGAAGAAGAAGATAGCCAGTGCTGGGTATTTGCTTATGGACATGCAATAATAAATCTGTCAAGTGAATTTTCCGCTTTTCTTCTGGTTGCATCAACACTTTAAATATGCAATATATTGGACCACTGATACTTTCTGACAGACACTCCTCCGATTTTGATTCAGGGAAAATTGAACACCTGGGGAGGGATTGTTGCACAATTTGAGCTATTCTTTCGTTGACGTATGCATCCTGATCAATGTTCAGCTGCCCTATTTCAGTACGCTCATTAACAAATGACTCAAAATCCTCAGTACTTTTTGAGTCGGCAAAAGTTTCGATACAACTCAGCAATTCTTCTGGTATTGACTGTATTATAGGCTTCTCCATTTCCAATACCTGCAAATAAAATCCTTGTTAAAAAAACATTACAACCTATGAATAAAAATATTAACAATAGGTAATGGACAACGGTTTTCGACTAATCATTATGCTGACCCACAATTCTACACTGAGGATACGTCACTTGAGAATTGTATGCGACTGTTCTTGAGAAATACTCCATATGTTTTATAGGTTTTCAACCGAATAGATTGTTGAAGCATCGATGGGCGTATTAGTGAATCATGCACTAACTGATCTTGTCATCCATGGTTTTGAACTCTAACGACTTCTTTTTTATTTTGGGCAATCATACAGTAATTCATAATTCATATTTCATATTCGTACAGGGTGGGAGCCGGATTCTATTCTTGGCACTATTGATCCACATCGGCAGTGGAGTTTTTCGAAAGCTTTTAAGCTCATATTTGGCCACTATATGCGGCGTATTGAAGGGTTTCTAATTGCAAGGTTTCAGGCGATTCGGCCGAGAAAAACCCCTCATGCCAAAATGAATCATGGAAGTGCCCAAGTAGCTCTGCACCTTACTGTTTTAACATCATTTGTAAAAAAAATCAAAATGTTATATCGAATTCAAAATATTTTATCAATAATGAAGGTCATAGGTGTCTTCTAGTGATCCTTTATAAATGGGACGTAACGCCAGAATGAAGAGGAAATATCCGACTCACATTTCCAAAATTTTGCAGATGTTCCTAAAGATTCTGCGATATCAGATGTCGAAAACAAGTAAGAAACAGTACCAGTACATCTTGTCATCAGAGAAATTTAAAATTTATAGTGCAATCAATAAGCTTGGAAACAATTATTTTCAACTATAATGGAGATTTGTGATCAAGTATGGATACATTAAAAACATTTTGCTTGAATAGTAAGTCAAGCTGCATATAGAAATTGATGCCCACAACTTCAGTATGTTCTGAAGACCTTAAGATTATCAATATTCATAGCAGTACACTCTCCGAGCCATATTAAGCTTTATGGATAGGAACGAGAATGTTCCAAGAGAATTGGGTTAGTATAGACCGTAGTAGATTTCGTAGATCATAAGGACATGAATTCTAGGACGTAGACACCAATCTGTTGAAAATAACTTATCAACCTGTGTTGATTATGACAACGGATCTGTTCACATTTTGTATGAAAATATTTCGTTTCCAAATGATAAATGGGTTCTAAAAAAAGTTTATGTGATTTAACCCTACCTAACCAAGAGATGTTCTGGAATAACTTTGTCCACAATATTTCGGAGCTATACCTGTGAAACTATAACTAATAGTGAAGCATTTCTCAAAATTTTATTAAAAACTCCACTTTATAAATGATTGTTTACTATAAAATCCAATAAGCCTTGCAGTAACGTATATATTTGTTGATGGATCTGTTGTAAGAGCGACATTCGTGAGTACTAAAAGAGTTTCTGTTGAAATGAATTGAGTTTACAGAAATTACAAGCAGTTCTTGTCATCAAAAAGTTCACAACATTATTTCAGCATAACTTAAAATCTCTTATAAAATTATTTTTTCTATCAACGTACACAATTTTTTGTGGTCTGAACAATAGAATAAGATTATTTTTATTATTTTTTTTTTGTTAAAATAATCTATATTACGAACTTTGTTATTCATAAAACTACCCTACCCATGCTGTCCATAGCTCTATAATATTAAATATATTCATCTTAATATTCAACTTTCTTTGAATTCAGCTTTGTCTTTGCAGTTTATTGATGTTAATATAAATACGAGCCTACTTGATGAATGGAGAGCATTGATATATTTTTACTGGAATACACCCTGTTGTTTTTATCATTTAAAATAACGTATATGTTGAACATTACGGCAATAACGTTTCTACTATCCAACTTGCTTCTTGTTGCAAAATTCGATCGGAAAAAATCATGCCAAAGTGAATCATGAAAGTGCCCAAGTAGCACTGCACCCTTCCTGGTTGACTTATGAATATTATTTTCACAATTCTATTTTCCGACATTGTTGCCATTAACCTAGTCAAATGAAGTCTTCCGTATTGTATACGCTCAATAATATTCACTTCTTTATACATTTCATATAACTCGTATGAATCACGAGTTATATGAAATGTATAAAGAAGTGAATATTATTGAGCGTATACAATACAGAAGACTTCATTTGACTAGCAGCGGACGTTGAAAAAGCCAGAGCGGAAAGCCTTCGGTTATTTAGAATTTGAAGTATTTTGCGGGTAGCAAAATACTTCAAATTCTAAATAACCGAAGACTTTCCGCTCTGGTTTTTTCAACGTCCATAGAACACCACCGTATGTATCAATTCAATATAACGTTTCTACTATCCAACTCTACATATAATAGCGTATGATAGCGTAAAAATAAACCTTTACAACTTATTTCCATGTTGGATTACATTATGTACCAAAAATCGTGTGCACTGAAAAGTGTCCTCTATGGCCGGACACTATGTTCTCTATGCTCGGACACTATGATTTTCACCATTAAAGTTTACACCAAACCCACAGAAAGGCCAAGGGGTGCTTCGTATGTTAGCACATGCCTTGTGGGTTCAATCTTTGCATGATGTACAGCGTATGAAGCAGATTTGCGAGATCACAGGTCAGTTCCATAAACTCCTTCTTGATCAGCGCCATAGATCGATTCGCCATATGTCGCCGTCTATGTTGCATTAGCGGTTGCTCGTATTCAGATGAAAATGTCTTCGGGAATTCAACGCGTTTTTCACAATTTGTCAGCTCGAAGGTTGAAGTGTGCTCTTAGGTACAGTCAACTCTCCTTTACTCGACCTTTGTATCTAAATATCTAGTAAGACAACCATAGTAAAATTTGATGTTCATGGCTACCTCCATGGTCCCTTGAATCGCAGATTTGCACTGGTTTAGTATTTATTCTGTAACACGATATCTCCCAAATCGATGGTCCCTTCATTATCGAGTTATAGAGAGATGCTGTACATCATATCTTGTGGCTGCTTCTTGTGCGCTCATTTGCCTTAAAAGCATCATATTGACAGCACTTTATAAGACCTCCAAGGACTGAAAGTTTTGTTGTTTATGCTTTTATTTGTTGCTGTTTTTACCCTACATTTATGAAAAAAGCGAATTATGAATTAGATCCCAGTTGTTAGGTTAACATTTTCACTGTCCGGTCATAGATGACAAGAGGTGCCCGGACATAGAGGACTTGCAATGGTTTACAAAAAAGGTTGCTTTTCTTTGAAATTCGACATTTTCTAATGAATTTTGCATTGTGATTGATGCAAAACTTACTGAAGTCAACGTACGAAGACAATTCAGCTTACATTATGAGAAACATTTGTGGCTACACTTGTATGAAATTTTATCGTTTCACATTTTTTTGGTAGATTGTATCAGAGTGAAAGTTTCAACAGCTACTGTTTGTTTACGTTTGGACATGAAAACGTCATAATTTGTATACACTGCAAAATTGTGTTTTGATATAATCCTGGAATACTAAAATCTTAATATCATTATTCGTTTATGGAAAATTCAAACTGTCCGGGCATAGCGGCTGTCCGGCCTCGTGTGGATAATGTTAAAGATTAGGGTGTTTTACTAGACCACCAATTGACATTCAAAATGCACTATTCAGAAACAGTCGACAAAGCTAATCGTCAACTTGGAGTCATCTTCAAAATAGTAAGTGAATTCGATGACCCTCTGTGCCTAAAATCATTGTACTGCTCATTAGTCAGATCAATTCTAGAGTTTGCTTCTGTAATCTGGTTGCCATATGATGCAGTGTGGATTGCTAGAATCGAATCGATTCAGCGTAGATTCGTGAGATGCGCATTACGTAGCTTACCATGGTCTGAACCATTACGGCTACCGCCTTACGAGCATCGATGCGCACTGTTGGGTATCGAAACGCTAGAGAAGAGGCGAAAGATGAACCAAGCCGTCTTTGGTGCTAAACTTCTTCGATCCGAATTGACAGCCCAGCATTGCTTCGCCAGCTTAATACATATAGGGGCAATGGGGGCAATATGAACATACGGGGTAATACGAGCCACCCCGGTTTTGACCTCAAAAACAGTGTTTTAATGTTTAGTGTCATTATGATCTGCTAAAAGATGCCTCAAATAGCCACCACAATGAAAACCGTAAGAATATTCGTTTGAACACTCAAGATATTTACAAAAATGTACAAATTTGTCCTTCGTCATTAAAAGCTTATAATTTTGGCAGTTTGTAATTAAGCCTATAAGACAATTATATTAACCCTCTAATACCCAAATTTTTATTTTCGATCTAAATATCATTTTCATTGCAATCGTTCTAAACACGTTTTGGGCAATGATTTATTTTTATTCGCAAAACTATGAATTTTTGTTTTTGATTTTTATAATTTTTATTTTTGAACATCCCTATCCTTTGTCATTTTTTCTTGAATCCTCTTCTAGTTACAAATTTTTAGCAATAATAAAAATTCAAGTTTTTGCGGTACTTTTGAAAATATAAAATATTTTAATACCATCAAGCTCTTTTTCTATGATAGGTTGATCGTAGCAAAATATAAAAGGTACGATTTTTTATATTACACGTTAAATAAACCATATGCATTTGTAGGTTATATAAGAATACAGTTTTTCAAACAATTTTCGAAAATACAAAAAAGTTTGAAAAGTCATAAAAAACTTTTCTTATATGCGTGTTATGAGTCAAGGTTTAAGCCAAAAATAAAATCATTTTGATTTCCGAGCTGCAAAAAAATACGCAAAATTCCAAAGTGTACCCCGTCTAAACGCGGGGTTGGGTATTAGAGGGTTAATAATTCTGGTAAATTTTACCAATCCATTGAAACTTCTGATCTTAATTAACAGTTCATGAGCGAAATTAGATTTGTTCGTAAACAAAATTATTGAAAAGCAATATATTATTTCCAAGATGAAGGGGCGGGGCAAAATGAGCCATTTATATTTAGGCAAAACAAACGATATTTTGAACATAAAAATGCATTGCCTAAATATACCAGATTATTTTTTTTTACTGCATAGTCATCTTTATGCTCCATTACAAATGGAACACTTTGCTAGAAAATACGTTGAACCAAGTATCGCAATTTAGTACTAGTATAACATGGTCTGTTTACTATGTATTACGTATCTTTAAAAAATAAGCCGCTAGAATCAATAATTTCAAGCAAAGCTAATACAATTTCCTATCAAATAATGTACTCTTCACCACTAACTCTTCTCTATACTATTTTAAATAAAAATCATTCGATTGAATGAGGTGGCTCATACTGCCCCGTAGGGTGGCTCATAATGCCCCATATGGTTGGTGACCACGTAGAAAAACATGGTTTTACAAAAAGTTCCTGAAATAATTTGCAAGTTGATGTTAACATTAATTATCGACGTAACATGGAAGATAACATTTTATAGTACAAGTCACTTGCATTTAAACCATATTTTTTGCTGTTTTTCTATGAATTCCATGACGTTTTCCTTAGGCGGCCCATATTGCAAGATAATTACAATTTGTTCGATTTTAACATCTCAACTAATACCTTCAAAAATCGGTTACGCAATCGCCAAGTCTAATGTATCCTGTTAAGTGTTGTCCAAGAGTTGATGCTTAGTTTAGTTTAGTTTTAATTTTATTCACTAAGACCATGGTGTCGGATGAACCTTAAAAAATATAGTATCGGACAAAATGCACCAAAGCCGTTTTCCCATACAAAATGGTCAATTTCAGAGAGCTATGTCTCCGCCGTTTCTAAACCTATTTTTTCATTTTTTCTGTGACGAACTACACTGCCGCGAATCGCAAGTCAGTCCCATCTGTAAAAAGTAGGCATTGAGAAAATGGGCTTTGAAGTTTCCAAACTTGTTTTCCCACGGTATACACAACAAGGTAGGCTATTCCCACGTGTAAACAACGATTTTCAATCAAAACATGTGTCGTCATTCCTATCGCCAAGCATGGGGCTAGAAGGATAGTAAACGATAGCAGGCTTTGCTTTCTCTTGTACTCGTTCGAGATTGCGATAGGAATGACGTCACTACCAAGTGTCATTTTTCGGAATATAATACAGTGAAACCTCCATGAGTCGATATTGAAGGGACCATCGACTCATGGAAATATCGAGTCATGGAACAACAATCCTTAGGAAACCTGTTTCAAGGGACCATCATAGTAACCATGAAATTTTGTTGCTAGTATGGTTCCATGAGTCGATATCGAGTCATGGAACATCGACTCATCGTGTTGTTTTCCATACAAATATTCAAAAAATTCCAGTAGATTGAAACATGTTCAAATCCTAATGAAACTTTCACAATTTGCTTTTCACTACGAGAGCTTTCCGAGGAAAATATAAAAATGATCAAAACGCGGTTCGTTTTTGTGTTACACGGTGCGGAAATCTGTAGTGTGACTGATATGCGGTTACTTTTCATTATGGGACAATTTGACTTGCTGTTTTTTTATAATGTTTCCGAACAAATCATAATATCTCACTAGTGCAGCTGAAAGAGCATTGGAAGATAGGTATGTTGAAAACTGAACTCAACTCAATTTTGACGAAAATGCAGATGGGACTGACTTGCGATTCACGGCAGTACAAATCACTTCAATTTTCGTAAACTATTGAACAAGTTGTGTGAAAGCTCTCGATTCAAAAGTTACAGATAGGTTAAATTTTGACATAAAAAATGCACCAAGACACAAAGTGATGTAGCAGACAAACTATGCGTCGTATCATTTTGGTATCTTCAGCGAATTTGGTCCTTATCACTCAATAAACAAATGCGCTGAAGACACCGAAATGATACGACGCATAGTTTGTCTGCTACATCACTTTGTGTCTTGGTGCATTTTTAGTGTCAAAATTCAATCTATCTGTAACTTTTGAATCAATAGTTTTCACACAACTTTTTCAATAGTTTTTAAAAATTGAGGTAATTTGTAGTTCGTTACAGACAAAATGAAAAGAATAGGTTGACAAACGGAGGAGATATAGCTCTCTGAAATTGATTATTTTGTATGGGAAAACGGCTTTGGTGCATTTTATATGTCCGATACTGTATGTATTTTTCAATCAAAACACACCAATGAAAACATTCATGATTCTTTGTTCTGTCAGCTTCCCGTTGACGAGATTTATGAGATTGAACAAACAATTTCACCAGAGATGTCATCAACTCAAGCGAACACGTGTCAAAATGCTGCTAATTTAGAGCTGCCGAATATATGAGCTTGCAGTTCTTATAAGAAAGCTGCCGAAGAAAACGAGGTTGCCTACAATAGTCATACTGACATGAAATGTTCAAAACGTTTTTAACAAGCTTTTATCAAAACTGTCGGTGTAAATCGATAGAGGATTGAGCGTTCTAACTTTTATGTTCTTAAGCGCTTTTGCTATGGAATACTAAAACTCATGTATGATTCGAACTTTAGTAATTATGTTTTAGTGCGTCAAATAAGGAACATAGTGCGTCAAATTAGGCACAGTGAAGAATTGTCAATTAAGAAACCTAATGTGTTCCACAAAAAGTCATTAAAACACGAAGAAAAAAATATATTTTTATTGATTTTTCTTTAATTTTATAATAGTTTAGCTAACATAGCTCCAATTTCAAACAGAATCGTACAGATTTTTACGATTTGATTTAATGTTAGAATTCAGAATTTCCTTAACCGCGTCAAATATGGTATGTGCATGGTATGTATGCAATTAAAAAGGTGTTCAACTACTTATACAATAGATTATAATTAAGTTGGTTAAGGTTGCATTACCGGGGCCTTCCTTATCCGAGTGGTTATAATCCGCGGCTACAAAGGAAAGACATGCTGAAGGTGTCTGGGTTCGATTCCCGGTCGGTCCAGGATCTTTTCGTAATGAAAATTTCCTTGACTTCCCTGCACGCAAAAAAATTGTGCGGTAAAAACTACTATTTTAGGGGGTTAACTTAAGCGCTCGCACCGGCAATTTTCAGCAGACCAGAAATGCGCTTGGTTTTACCATGTCTGTAGTCAAAATCAGATTGTTGTAAATTATTTCTGTCAAATGTACCAGTAATGTGGTGGGATGTACCGTAAACATAGTAAATTGGTCTGAAATTGCATGGTAGTTTCAAGAATGGGCGTAGTCAGCTAAAATAGTAATTTTTACCACATAATTTTTTCCCGTGTGGGCATAGAGTATCATCGTACCTGCCACACGATAAACGAATGCGAAAATGGCAACTTTGGCAAAGAAAGCTCTCAGTTAGTAACTGTGGAAGTGCTCATAAGAACACTAAGCTGAGAAGCAGGCTCTGTCCCAGTGAGGACGTAATGCCAAGAAGCAGAAAAAGAAGAAGGTTGCATTACCAGAAAATATGAAAGTTATTACCAGTTTTATGCAAAACATAAATCACCCGAATGGCTCAATACCGTTGTAGTCTGTAAGAGTTGCTGCTCTTGAACGCTCTCTCGCGACGCACCATGCGATAGAGTGAAGATCAACATTCATAGGGCTCTCCGATTGCGATGTGCCACGATCTGTTATGGTTCACGAACTTTTGCACTCTCTGAATATAGTTCGATCGGCTTATTCGGATCAAAATCCAAACACAGAGTAATCTGAATTCGATATATCACATCATAGCTTTTTACCAACTTGATGTGAAAACAATGCCTTGTACGAATATGAATTTGGACCACTGTACTTCTCAAGATGTCGTATGAAGAGATTTTCATAACAACATGGTATGAAAGATACATGAACATACCACAAACTTTAATGATACCGTGCGGGGTGACATTGGGCCTAGGGGGTAACATTGACCGCCTCTTTCGATGCATCTAATGGTTAGTAGGAACGTCAAAAAACTAATCTATGACCATTTATTGGCTATTTATAAAGTATTCTCTAAGTTTGACACAATGTTTTCATTGTTCTGGCATTAGCTTGCTGTAAAATATTGGCCCAAAGTCACCCTTATGGACCAATGTCACCCCGCCTTACGGTACGCGTATGTCCTATACATAAATTGTCAAATTTGTTTGTTTAGTTACCTTAGAAAGTGGTAAATCATCATCATCAGAAACATCATCCTTGACATTATTTATTTTGTTTTCATCTTCATCATCACTAAACTTTAGTTCATCATTGGATGTAATGTAGTTTGTGACATTTTCCGCGTGATTGAAGTTATCTTCGGAGCGATCTGTGGAATAAAAAAATAAAAGAATATGTTTAGAAAAACTGAGTTACCTTTGTATATTTCATTGCGTTGAAAGACTTCTAGGGTTCTATGGGTTCTAAATCATTACCCAAATATACGGTAGTCTATTTTTTTATCTTTAGTATTTTGAATTGATACTTTCGGTGGTGTTCTATGGACGTTGAAAAAGCCAGAGCGGAAAGCCTTCGGTTATTTAGAATTTGAAGTATTTTGCGGGTAGCAATGATATTAAGATTTTAGTATTCCAGGATTATATCAAAACACAATTTTGCAGTGTATACTGTGGTAACTAACTTACAGTAAAACAGACCGATACGCAATGTGACCTATGCACGATGGTGGACCGAGTAAGACTAGTCGCCTCTCCTATGAAGTAGGTATGGTCAAGCTTATATGAGCCTCACGCATACAGAGATATACAACAGTCTTAGCCACATTATCACATCCCCTTTTCTTTCAAATAATTTATTTTATTTCGTAAATGATAGTTTTGTTTTATTACATTAGTAAAACGTTAATACATGTGGATACTTAGCTTCATGGGCTGTATATTTCCTTCGGCTTGGGTGTTCGTGCCGACCGTCGCAGTTGTACTGAAGGCAGCAACGATTCACATGGTTCCGGTACCGAATGTGAGACTACAGCACCGTCATGTGATTCTTCATCGATATTTGGATCAACGCATGTGGTGGGCAATGCCCGATCATCGAAATTCGTGTCCGGGTCATTGACCGTTATTGGCACTGGATCAGAGACAGTTTTCAAGTGAGATGTGTTTCGATCGTTTGTTTTACCAGTTTCCGTTGGAGCCTTGTCTGTTCACAACCAAGAATTTCTCCTCATGGAAATTGGTCGACAGCTTGTTCGTAGGACAAAGGTTTTTCATGAGAACTGTGTCGCCAATCGAGATAGTGCTCGGTTTTGCTCTGCGCTTCACATCCTCCCACCGTTTTCCCATAATTTTTCTCTCATGATCCTGATCTCTAAAGTCACTACTAGGAGGCATGGTCTGAAGATCGTCGATACAAGGAAGTTTGGTGCGTAATTTCCGATTCTGCAGAAGCTCACTAGGGGCTTTACCAGTAACTGTATGCGGAGTATTGTTGTACAGGTCTAGATAACTGTTGAGTTCCGCTTTCCAATCATCGTACAATGCATTCGCAATTTTCATTCTTTTCAACAGCGACCTGTTCTGGCGTTCAACTTCCCCATTGGCCTGGGGCCAGTACGGTGACGTATGGTTGAGATGAATGCCATTTGCTTTGCAAAACTCTTCAAATTCGCAAGATACAAATTGTTTTGCATTGTCTAGCGTGATTGTTCTAGGTGGCCCCCAGATCCGAAAAATACGTCTTAAGCGTCTGATAGTCTCCTGTGCTGTTATTTTACTCATCACCTCTAGTTCCATGTAACGACTGTAATAATCGATGACTACCAGAATATATTCAGCGGATGGCATTGGTCCCAGGAAATCTATCGCTATATCAACCCACGGACGGTCGGGCAGTTGACGTCGCATCATCGGCTCTGGTGGATCGGGAAGCTGAACTAAGCGACAACCCTCGCATGATTCACATGTATCTACTGCAGATTGATCTATACCAGGCCACCAGCATCTTTCTCGCAAACGACGCTTCATCAGGGACTGTCCAGGATGCCCCTCATGTGCTAGCTGCAGCATTCTAGACCGCAGGCTTTTCGGTATAACGAGCTTGGATCCACGCAAGATGAGTGAATTCACATATGTGAATTCGTTACGAAACGGATTATACTGTTTCAAATCTTCATTATTCCATGAATCGTTTACGATACATGCTCTAAGCTTTTGCATCTCCTGATCCGATGCAGTAGCCTGAATAACTTCTTCGATATCTACTGCAGCAGCCTCTTGGATAGTCCGAATAAAGATTTCAGCTTCTGGATCGAAATCATCTTGATCCGAAGGCTTTACCAAGGTGGACAACGATTCCGCTAAGACACGCCGAATGAAAACGTCACATTCATCCGTCCAATGAGTATCAGGGACGTGAGCTCCAAGTCTAGAAAATGTATCTGCTAAGTTAGCAGAACCTTTACGATAAACAACCTGTGAACAATTATCAAAATAAGATTCTATACTATACACAAATGTTTTAAATCTGAGCAAACCCTTACTTTGAACTTGAACGCTTGAATTCTCAGCATCCAACGCACAATTCTTGCCGTAGGTCTTGAATTCGCCGTAAAAAGAGTTTCCAACGGTCTATGGTCTGTCTCTAGCTCAAAATGTATTCCAAGAAGATACATTCTGAAGCGCTCGACTCCCCACACAATTCCAAGAGCTTCCTTTTCGATCAGCGGATACTTTTTCTCGGTTTCTGAGAGGCTTTTTGAGGCATATCCAATAACCCTAGGCTGATTGTTCTTAAACTGCAATAATACAGCGCCAAGCCCTACTCCTGATGCATCGGTGATTAGTAACGTTCGATCTTTAGGGTCGTAATACCCTAAGTGCTGGATAGATCCTATTATACGCTTAAGTTGATCGAATGACTCCTGATGCTCTTGCTTCCAATCAAACGGGGTCTCCAGCTTGAGTAACTCCCGTAAAGGATAGTTCACAGTTGCCAAATTCGGAATGAAACGCGACACGTATGTCACTAAGCCGAGAAAGCTCCTCAGCTCTTCTTTTGTTTGTGGAGCTCTGAAGTGTAGTATAGCCTGAACTTTTTCATCCGCCGGTGCCACTCCCTCTGGTGAAAGTCTATGACCCAAGAACGAAATCTCCGTTTGCTTGAACCTGCACTTGTGGATATTCAACAGAATACCATACCGGTTCAAAACGCTCAATGTATGTTTCACTGCCAAATCGTGTTCTTCCTCAGTGGACCCAAAAATCATGATGTCGTCGATAAATACTACTGTGTTTTTACATTCTGCAAGAATGCTTTCCATCAGATTTTGGAACAGTTCCGGGGCACAGTTTACCCCAAAGAGAAGTCGTTTGTAACGATACAAACCCCAATTTGTAATAAACGTGGTTACATCACGACTATCCTCCGACAATTCCACTTGGTGAAAAGCTTGTCTAATGTCTAACGTCGTGAAAAGTTTCGCATCTCGAAATTTCGGCAACATGTCGTCAAAGACCGGCAAGGGATGGTTGAGCCTTTGGATAGCCTGATTGGCTCTTCGCATATCTACACAAAGCCTTAGCTCACCGT
Organism: Aedes aegypti; assembly: GCF_002204515.2. Taxonomy (NCBI): domain Eukaryota; kingdom Metazoa; phylum Arthropoda; class Insecta; order Diptera; family Culicidae; genus Aedes; species Aedes aegypti. The sequence goes on along the minus strand of NC_035108.1, from coordinate 230,468,905 downwards.
TGTCTTTCATGATTGGAACCAACGGTGATACCCATGACGTCGGTTGGGTAACCTTCTCTATTATATCCAACTGTAACAACTCTTTCAGTTTAGCTTCAACTTGCTGCAGCAGTGGTATAGGGCAGCGACGGAGAGGTTGGATAACAGGCGAAACTGATCTATCGATTGGCAAACTTAGCGTTATTCCTTTCATCTTAGGGAATGGTTCCTTCATCGTGTCGACTCTGGAGATCAACGCATCTTTCGAACTAGGCAAACCAATTTGTAGTACTCCAATATGTTGAGCGGTTATCTTACCCAGCAAGGGTTGCTGGCCTTTTTCGATCACGTAAAAAGAGGCACTCGTTTTCAAAAGCTTCCCGCCATCGTTGATTTCCAGATCAGCATCAAAAACAGTGATTAGTTTCAATGGAACACGACCATATGCCAAAAACCGTTTATCGTGATCAAATCTTTCATTTCGGATGTTGACGTCTTGCAGCTTCATTATTTCCCATGTTGTGTCGTCGATCAAATTATGCTTAGATCCCGAATCAATGAGCATGGTAACATCAACTCCCCCAATACAACACGTTATCAACTCATCGGATTCTCCTACATTGTATACCGGAAACTCTTCACGTTTTGGTTCCTTATTTTGCTGATCATCGATTTGATACACTGGTCGAGAGTAGGATCGAGGATACTTAGATTGATGAGAAGGGCCTTGACTATTCACAATAGTAGCTTTTCGCTTTCGATCGAATGTTCCCTAATAAATATGAGGTAAAGGTATAGCAACTTTAAAATGTTCCTTGCCTATTATCAATATAAAAATACCTACACTGTTAAATGAGCTTTCAGTTTTGCAAACCGTTTGAAAATGTCCAATTTTCTTGCACCGCAGGCACGTTTTATTCAATGCCGGACAATGGTCAGCTTCTCTATGTCGAGTGTATCCACAACGCAGGCACCTTGGATTTGTCCCGTACTTTTTGGCTGAACTTTCGTAAAGTCGATTGACCCTATCGATTTGCTCATAGGGGCGATTGGCTAGACTTCCGATCGGTTTTGGGTTCATTTTCGACGATTGGTATCTAACAGATTGGTATCTAACAGATTGATACGCGTTGATTATTTTGATTGCTTCATCGAGAGTTATGTGTTCTTTTTCCAGTAATTTTTGACGCAGGTCTTCGGAGGCATATTGTATGATTTTATCGATTACCGCAATTTGTCTACTCTCAGTTGCGGTCATTCCAAACGAGCACTTTTCAGCCCTCTGCTGAACTCTGAGAGCAAATTTTTCAATGGATTCGGCGTCACTGGGTGCCATTGACCAAAAAAGAAACCTTTCAAAGCTGTCGTGGTGTTTCGGAGAGAAATATTGGCTCAATTTTTCTTTCATTGACATGTACGGATCTTTCAATGGATCATCTTGTTCGTCACACCCAGGAATCCCATAGAAAGCACTCTGCAATTCTAAGCCGCCCATAGCAAGCAATTGCATTTTACAGCTTGGGCCATCCGTGATGTTCGAAGCTGCCATAACGGTTTCGAACCACCTAATCCATGATCCCCAAGCATTGCGTACTTCTGATTGCGGTAAATGTTTAAATTTGAAATGTGGAAGATTGTACGATGCCGGACTGAACAGGGATAAATGTTGCTGGATTATCGGCCCATTTGAACCATTCGAGGCATCCCTCTCAGTTTGATTCGGATCATCCATGGTGACGAAAGCTGTGAACAATTTTTCAATATTGTTTAAAACACTTGCTCAGATTTGTATTATCACTCGAAGCCTCATGTCAGAATCTAATAGTACCATTTGGTTACATTTTCATACAATAGTCGAGAATTTAGTATTTACTATCATACGCAACATCGAAGAGCGCCCATCATTACTTTTTTTCCGTGTCATCTAAGACCAATGTACAACTTTTTATAACTTTTTTTTTGTGTATCTTTCGCATCATCCAAGAGCAATGTTCTCAAAACATTATTTATTGTTTATTTCATATCAGTTTCGCATCATCCAAGAGCACACAACATATATTCGCATCATCCAAGAGCCATATTTTAATAAACATTAGTTTTATTTATCTTTTGTATCATCTTATAGCGCACATCATTCATTCACATCATTCAAGAGTGACGTGCTCACTTTTTATTCCATGTAACTCCCGCATCATCCAAGAGCGCACATCATCCGCATCATCCAAGAGCGACATTCTCTAAACTCAATTGATTATGCAACATACGTATCATTCAGTAACGCACATCATTCATTCGTGTCAATCACGACCATTATTTACATGTTTTTTTCCTTCATTTAAGCAAACATTCGCATCATCTAAGAGCGACCTTCAATAATCACAATGACAATAGTGCAACATTAAAAACCGAGTTCAAAGTTAATCAAGAATTTCATAGTTGTTTTCGATGTATTCCCTAAATAGATCCTCGCAACATTCCAAAAGCTTTGATCTATTCAAACCAATTTTCCTCCGTTAGTGTTACTTCCAACATTAAAAGCTGGTGCTAACCAATGCACTTGAATTTGTTTGCCAACTTTTCTTTTTATAGCTGGTGCTAACCAGCTTAAGTGAATTCAATGCTGTTCCACACAATCAGTTTTGTGTTGGTAGCTTCAACATATACCACCTCAATAAGTTTTTACAACCCAAATCACACGACAAAACATAACCTCACTTTTTATGTTCTCCCATGTTGCTATCAATTGATATAGTCCATATTTGTCTCAGCCATTTTTCTGATAAAGTGTACCTACCTTGGTCATGCTGACTGATTTCATTCCAGATTTGCACACATTATACATGGTGTTCCTTTTGACTTACCACAATTTAACACATTCCTTAGCTGTACAGAAGCAAACAACTCATCTTCACACCAAACATTCCAAAATCTCACTTCCATTTTCTCACTCCTCTGACCTCACCTTTCCGCACACGTAAATCAAGCTTGCAAACAATCATGCCGTAAATAATTCTGCCACACACACCAAACACTACCGATGCCAATACAGTCCAAGATGTAGCATTATACAATACAGGTTATTCACCACCAACATCTCCCCAGCCATTATTCCTTTAGCGACTCGTATAACACACACACACACACACACACACACACACACACACACCAGAATGCTATCAGTGCTGGTTTGATTTTTTTTTCACATGCATTAACACGCGGAGGCTCGGTTCACTTTTTTCAGCATTTTTCCAACATGGCGGACTTGGCGTCATTTCAATTTCGAACAAATTCAATGAATCAGCTTTTTTTCCGACGCTATCAGCCACAGCTCTGTATTTTTTTTCACTTTTCTTCAGAACTGCTTTTCGTTTTATTTTAGTATTATTCACTTTAACTCACGATTAATGAGATTTTCAGTTCAAGCCAAACCAAACAATTTATCCTATGTAGATTCTAACATGATCACGCTTATTTCTTCTCTTTTTTTTACCTTGGTTAATTGGAACTTGAAATAAAAATATCAAATCACTCGCAAATCGCTTCTGTAAATAAATTTAAATTATCAACACTGCACCAGATCCCATCTTTTTCGCCATCTTGTGGTAACTAACTTACAGTAAAACAGACCGATACGCAATGTGACCTATGCACGATGGTGGACCGAGTAAGACTAGTCGCCTCTCCTATGAAGTAGGTATGGTCAAGCTTATATGAGCCTCACGCATACAGAGATATACAACAGTCTTAGCCACATTATCACATATACAAATTATGACGTTTTCATGTCCAAACGTAAACAAACAGTAGCTGTTGAAACTTTCACTCTGATACAATCTACCAAAAAAAAATGTGAAACGATAAAATTTCATACAAGTGTAGCCACAAATGTTTCTTATAATGTAAGCTGAATTGTCTTCGTACGTTGACTTCAGTAAGTTTTGCATCAATCACAATGCAAAATTCATTAGAAAATGTCGAATTTTAAAGAAAAGCAACCTTTTTGTAAACCATTGCAAGTCCTCTATGTCCGGGCACCTCTTGTCCTCTATGACCGGACAGTGAAAATGTTAACCTAACAACTGGGATCTAATTCATAATTCGCTTTTTTCATAAATGTAGGGTAAAAAACAGCAACAAATAAAAGCATAAACAACAAAACTTTCAGTCCTTGGAGGTCTTATAAAGTGCTGTCAATATGATGCTTTTAAGGCAAATGAGCGCACAAGAAGCAGCCACAAGATATGATGTACAGCATCTCTCTATAACTCGATAATGAAGGGACCATCGATTTGGGAGATATCGTGTTACAGAATAAATACTAAACCAGTGCAAATCTGCGATTCAAGGGACCATGGAGGTAGCCATGAACACCAAATTTTACTATGGTTGTCTTACTAGATATTTAGATACGAAGGTCGAATAAAGGAGAGTTGACTGTACCTAAGAGCACACTTCAACCTTCGAGCTGACAAATTGTGAAAAACTATAAACGCGTTGAATTCCCGAAGACATTTTCATCTGAATACGAGCAACCGCTAATGCAACATAGACGGCGACATATGGCGAATCGATCTATGGCGCTGATCAAGAAGGAGTTTATGGAACTGACCTGTGATCTCGCAAATCTGCTTCATACGCTGTACATCATGCAAAGATTGAACCCACAAGGCATGTGCTAACATACGAAGCACCCCTTGGCCTTTCTGTGGGTTTGGTGTAAACTTTAATGGTGTCCGAGCATAGAGGACATAGTGTCCGGAGGACACTTTTCAGTGCACACCATTTTTGGTACATTATGTAATCCAACATGGAAATAAGTTGTAAAAGTTTATTTTTGTTCTCATGTGAGTTTTTACTTAAAATAATGTGAATTTTTTATGCTGTACAAAAATTAACGGTAAAACTAGTGTAGATTTTGAAAAATTACGAAAAAAACAAAAAGTGTCCGGGCATAGAGGACTTCCCCCTAATGTTTTTATTAAATACAGCTTGAATAATCATTTTATTATCTCTTTTACTATCATACGCTATTATATGTAGAGTTGGATAGTAGAAACGTTATATTGAATTGATACTTTCGGTGGTGTTCTATGGACGTTGAAAAAGCCAGAGCGGAAAGCCTTCGGTTATTTAGAATTTGAAGTATTTTGCTACCCGCAAAATACTTCAAATTCTAAGTAACCGAAGGCTTTCCGCTCTGGCTTTTTCAACGTCCGCTGCTAGTCAAATGAAGTCTTCCGTATTGTATACACTCAATAATATTCACTTCTTTAATTTGATTCATTCGTATTTATGATGTAATTCTAGTAATGTCAAATGGCGGTTTGACTGTGTTTTTAGGCGTTTCATACTGTGAGACTTACTGAACCTGCTTTTCAACTTAGTGACAGGAGTTGTTCGCGACAGCGAAATGGTTACAATCATTTTCCCAACGTCCCTAAATTCAACCCTGTACGCATACCCTGTACCGCGATCGACCACACTGAGAAAAATCTACACGTCAAGGTCGTGTATTTTACTTATAGATTTGCGCAAAGAGGAAAACAACATGACTTGAGTGTGATAGCCATATGGATTTCGTAATTGACTTCACGGTATAATAGCATGTGTATCAACATTAGGTTGTCATGTGAAACAAACATGAATGTCTAAATATTAAATCATGAAAACCAACTGATTTGCTTATTGATTTCGAAATGTAGTGGCTTCAGATAGTTATGTGTGATAGAACATGAATGTCATGAGACTGAAAGAAGAAATTTGGTAGAAGAACTCTTGCTCCCCAAAATATGAATTCGAGGCTCCTCTGCTTGTCGCAAGCTCACTTGAATGTTTTTTTTTCTCAAGCAAGTGAGTCAACAAGCAACAAGCGGGGCGCCGCAAATCCATATTTTTGAGAAGCCCGGGATTAGCATATTTCATTTTATTCGAAGCTGAAAGCTAGGAAAATCTGTTAGTGGAATCCGTTTCTCTAACACCATACATTATATCCAATGCTGGAAGTAATGCATTTCATGTATAGAAAATTAGAATGAACTCATTATCTTCACTCGGATATCTTTACTAATTGAAAGAAAACGAATCCGCAAATTTTCCTCTAACACTTTCAGTTTCAGAATTTGCTTCTTCTCTTTGGAACATGATGATGACTGTCGTTCGACACGAGGTCCGACCGCAGTTCGCTATGGATTGATCACTAAAAATTTAGAAATTTGGAACACGGAAATCGACAGCAAGCTCATCGATTTCATATCGACCAACTTGAACATGATGAGCATGACACAAGATAACCATAAGTTAAACACACTGAATCCGTGTTGGGTGATGATCTATGCACCCATAGGTTGACACATACGAATTTGAAATGGAAAGCTTTAGGAACTTATGTGGAAAATTATGGAATTCATGTTGTCGGTTGATGAATCGGTCCATGAAGCAAAACTAAAGAATTGAATGTGTAACACACACGAAGTTTGTAAGAAAATCACAACAAATCGATATAGACGTTCATGAATCGATCCATAATTTTAAACACACGGATCAAACGTGTGGATTTTTCTCAGTGCAACATCCCTTTTATTTATCGAAATATATCGCAGAATCAACACGCACACACCAACACCTGAATAAGCCACAAGCGTACAGTCATCGAAGGCATAATGCGTGTGTACAACGTCCGAATAAAAGTTAAAAGTGAAATGTAATGAGTGTATCATTTGCAAAGCTGAGCCCTGAGGATTGCAGCAACCGCTGCTCATCTTATTGCCTGAATTACGTCGCCGTTTCGATTTCGTTGTATTCCCGATCCTGTTGAGAGTCAGCTGCCGATTGCATTCATCGAATTGCCACCACTCAGAAACGCTTCTGCTCTGCCGCTGCTGTGTGCATTATTTATGACTACCGCTGCTATCCAATGCCGTCATTTATCGCTACCTTCCAACCAGCTAGAGTTGTTAAGAAATTCCGCCATATTTCTTTTCAGAATTGGCCACCAGGTTGGTAAGCGACTTGAGAGCTAGGATATGCATTGCGTTGTAGTCGTAATTTTCCGAGCAGAGAATAGTCTGAGTTGTGCGGTGGTTTTGGTCTTGAATGTGGATTGCGATCGGTCGCTGGCTGCTCCGGTGGTTTGTGAATTTGGCATTGGCGTGAAGCCAACATAGTGGCCCGTCCGAACCGGATGAAGAAAACCGAACAAGAACTACAGTCCAAGTGAACTAAGTGAAAATCGCAGCACCAAAAACTGTGGACTAGTGCACTGTACTTTTGCTGCAACTGTGATTCTGAAAATGATCAAGTGGAAAAGGTAAAAGATCAGAAAAACTGTGAGCAGAAATTATTGAAGTGAGTGAATTTCGAAAAGAAAACTGGTTTCGTCCATCCATTCGAGCAGTGTCATCATCGTGAGTTTGTGTTGATTGCTATTCCGTAGCAGCGTTTCCTGTCCGATGACACTACCACGTACACCAGAAGCAGCCAAGAAAGTGAAAATGGTGGAAATTAAGGTGCTCGTCCATCAACGCGGCCGGTCCATCAACTACCGCCTTTGGGACAGATCGTCAAGAAAAATCTTCATAGCTCGTGACATCAAATTTGACGAGAAATCAATGCCGTATGCAGTTGAAGACAGTGAAGATTTGAAGGTTCCGTTGATGATTCCGACAGTGTACCCAGCCGAGGAAGATGATCAGGAAGCCGAACCGGAAGCGGTAGTTTCTTTTCCAAGCGATGATGAAGATTCGGTTGACCCGGAGGAACTCCCTGAAGAACAGCTTGAAAATCCTGGGGCGCTCCCTTCACAAACAAGAGGTGATGACTGTTTAGAGTCTAACACTAGGCGCAGTGAACGGGAGCGCAAGCTCCCAGGTATGTTCTTTGACTTTTTGACTGGGTTCAGAGCAACGTCTGCTGGGAATCTTTCACCATCCTCAGATCCCCCGGAATCGTTTGATGAAATCAAAGCGCGAGATGACCGATAGCTGTGGCTGGATGCAGTGGACGAGGAGCTTAAATCCATGGCAGCCAACAAGGTATGGAAACTGGTTCCATGCCCAGCCGGTGTGAAACCCCTTCAGGCGAAGTGGGTGTTCTGTAACAAGGAGGATGAGAACGGCAACCCCGTGCGCCGTAAAGCGAGACTGGTCGTCAAGGGTTTTCTACAGAAACCTGGCCTGGACTACAACGACACCTATGCACCTGTTGCGAAGCTAGCGACAATTCGGATCGTGCTGGCTGTTGGTGTTCCAAAAAGGTTTCATTTCCCCCAAATGGATGTAAAGACAGCGTTTCTTCATGGGGAACTTCAAGAAGAAATATACATGGCGGTTCCAGATGGTTTGCCAGCGCGACCAGGCACGGTATGCCGTCTGATGAAATCGTTATACGGACTGAAGCAATCCCCTAGATGTTGGAACGAGAAATTCAATCAAGCGCTCCTGAAATTAGGCTTTGTTCGTTCCAAGCACGATTATTGCCTATACACCCGTACCGACGAGAGGGGAGAAGATGCCGTGTTCGTCGTACTGTATGTTGATGATCTCCTCATAGCGGGCATGAAATTGTCGACGATCTTGAAGCTGAAGCGCGAACTGTCCCGGATGTTCGCCATGACTGACTGTGGGCAGGATGGCCAGTAAAAAGCCAATTTCGAATTCCCGGTTTTCTCCCGTTTTTTTCCCGGTATTTCAAAAATATTCTCGGTTTAATGATATGCTAAGAAACATTTTTGCGATTTTTTTTACCGTTTCAAACGGCTTTTATAATCATAAAATATATGATTTTAACGTATCAGTCGATAGATTTCAAATACTTCTATCATTCAAATATATAAAAATCACGATTCATTTGAAATTTCCCTTCAAAAAGCCTTGCACTAATAATAGGAACACTGTTCCTTTCGTGGAGGTATGTTTTAATAATGGTTCCTTTAGTGGAGCAACCCATTGATTTATTATGGGACCCTCCACTATGGGTACTGATGCACCACTATAGGTGCAAAGGAGCAAAAATTTTAAGCAAAATAATTGTTTTAAATAGTTTTACGGTTGAATTCCATAAATTCGATTACTTATATCATTTTCGCATCGTACATCACAGAAAAATATCACATAATCATATATTACTGCGTAACACGCCAAAACACACTACCTCCACTATTGGAACTACCTCCACTAAGGGAGCGTTTGCCCTACTGATTCTGCTAAACTCCGGCTTGATCTATAAAACGATATTTTACGACGGTCACCTTTAAGTTAATCGTGGAATTTGTTATGAAAAAGTTCAATGTTAAAAAAAAGTTTGACCCTTGTTTATATGATGGGATCGAGTCAATCTTTGAATGAATCATAGTTTAAATTTTAAACGGTCACAGATTTGGTAGACATAAAAATGAATTTATCAGTTGTTCAACATTTCGTTCCATGATCATCAGCATAGAACTTTTTGTTATGTTTTATCCCCACAAATCTAAAACATTTTCTCAGGGCAATTATTTCTGATAGAAAATAACAGTCATAATTCTGAAATGAATTAGAATTTTATACTATTTTTACCAAGCCCAAGCAAGAAGCGAATGGCAGATCTTCAATGAATATCATAGGTTGTAAACGCATTTAATTTGATCTTAGTGAATTGCAAGCTTGCTTAGAGGAGTTTCTAACATCCAAATATTGTAGTTTTCAGCATAAAATGCTTCATAAAACTATATGAAAAACTTATCGCAAGATGTTTCTTCATTAAAAGTTTTTAATTTACTGGCTAATTATGTACTGAATAAGAGCAAGTAGTAACATTTGTATAAATAATATGTTTTTGACTTTATTGACTAACTTGGGATTCGAATTCAGAAGCTTTTCTAAAAATCCACTTAAGTTTAGAATTTAGGTCGTGCTGGTTAAAACATTACTTGGTACGCAAAATTTTCCCGATGCTAATTGAAATTCCCGTATATTTCCCGGTTTTCTCCCGATGATTCGAAATTCCCGGCTTTTTCCCGATTTTCCGGTGCGCTGGTCACCCTGTGTGGGGAGCTAAACCATTTCCTCGGCATGAAGATACGGTACGATCGGTCAAGCGGAAAGATGACGTTATCTCAAGAAAATAGTCTGGAAAAAATCTTCCAGAAGTTCGGCATGTCGCAGTGCAACCCTACAAGAACCCCGTTGGAGAAGGGTTTGCAGCTCGATCGTAAAGTAACCGAAGCCTTTGACGAACCGTACCGCGAACTTTTGGGGAGCCTGATGTACGTGATGGTGTCCACGCGGTCGGACATCTGTTTTCCAGTCGGGTACCTTGGGAGGTTCCAATCCCAACCCGGACAGCAGCACTGGACCGCAATCAAACGAGTGGTGCGTTACCTGAAAGGAACGATGGACCATTGCCTTACGTTTTACCGAGATGACCGAGCGCTACCCCTGATCGGATTCGCGGATGCAGACTGGGCTACCGACACAGAGGACCGGAAGTCAGTTAGCGGATTCGTTTTCCAAGTGTATGGATCGACGGTTGTATGGTCAAGCAAGAAGCAGACGACGGTGGCCACTTCGTCAAGTGAAGCAGAGTATGTGGCATTGAGTGCTGCAGCATCGGAAGCAGTATGGCTGGCCGGAATCCTCGGTGATTTAGGTGAGAAGACGATCGAACCAGTGACCATATTCGAAGACAACCGTGGATGTATCGGTATGGCCAAGAACGTGGAGAGCAATAGACTGAAGCATATAGACATCAAGCATCATTTTCTGCGAGATCTTATTGCTGCTGGGAAGTTGCTAGTCGAACCGATTGCGAGCGTAAACCAACTAGCTGACTTCTTCACAAAGGCCTTGGACGTTGAACGATTTGATGAACTTCGGAAGAAGCTAGGAGTGTCCCAACGAGAGGGGGTGTAAACGTAGTGTAGGTTCTTAGACTTTGATAACGGACGAGAAGAAGGCAAATCTCATACAACAAGGACTTAACCACCGTTGAAACCGGAGTGAATTTCTTAATTCTTATTCTTCTTCTTAGCGAATTCTTCTTAATTCTATCTATACCTAATTACAGAATCTTTCGGGTGTGTCTGTCAATAATATTTATTGATTTATAATTGAATCTTGAGATGGCTTCAACAATTGGAAAAGGAAAACATTCATTCATAGGGGTCCGCAGGATGTTTGTAGAACGTCGAAGAGGTCGTAGCCCTAAACAGGTTGGGAACCACTGGCCTATAGCAACCATGTCCTGTGACCACCACGACCTCAGTCTTGACGGGCCTGTCTTAGTTTCCTAGACTTTATCCATTCCTCAACTATGGAAATAGAGAGCGCTGCTGTCAACTCTATATAGACCACTAGGGTGATATCGTCGGGGAAGTCATCAATTTTAACACCCGTCTATCACAGCGGGCCCAGAATTGAACCTTGAGATACTCCCGCGGTAATTCGAACGCTTTTTTGCCCCTCCTCTGTGTCATACAGTAGAATCCTACCATCAAAATAGCTTTCTAGAAGCTTACACAACTGTACCGGTACCTTGAGGCGGTGGAGTGCGTGGGCTATTGACATGTGCACATACAACAATTTATCCGAAGAAACACCTGGTTTGTAGTGTTTATTCGAATAGTTTAACGTATTTATAAACTAGGTTGCTATGACAGTGACTTGGTGTGTGCGTCAATTCATACATACACTGATAAAAATCCACACGTTTGATCTGTGTGTTAAAAATTATGGATCGGTCCATGAACGTCCATATCAATTTGTTGTGATTTTCTTGCAAACTTCGTGTGTGTTACACATTTGATTCTTTAGTTTTGCTTTATGGACTGATTCATCAACCGACAGCAAAGATTCCATAATGTTTCCATATAAGTTCCAGAAATTTTCCCGTTCAGATTTGTATGCGTCATCACCCAACATGGATACAGTGTTATCTTGTGTCATGATCATCATGTTCAAGTTGAGCGATTCATTGATCTGCGCAATTAATTTGTTATGATGAAATCGATGAGCATTGCTGACGATTTCCGTGTTCAAAATTTCTAAATTCTTTTTTCAACCCATAGGGAACTAAATTGCGGTTGGACCTCGGGTCGAACGACAATCACCATCAAGCTTCCAAAGAGAAGAAGCAAGTTCTGAAGCTGAAAGTGTTAGAGGAAAATTTGCGGATTCGATTTTTCTTTTATCAGTGAAGATGTCCGAAATAAGAGGAGTTCAATCTACCTTTCAATAAAAACAGTGCATTACTTCCAGCGTTGAATATAATGTATTGTTTAGGAGAAAAATCGGATTCCACTAACAGATTTTCCAAGTTTTCAGGGGACGGACCTGGAGTAGTGGTTAGAACACACGCCTCTCACGCCGAGGACTTGGGATTGAACATCTCCGGGATAGTCACTTATGACAAAAATGTTATAGTGACGACTTCCTTTGGAAGGGAAATAAAGCCATTGGTCCCGAGATGAACTCGCCGAGGGCTAACAATCTAGTTGATAAAGATAGAAAAAAATCCTAGTTTTCAGCTTTGAATAATCCCTAATCTCGGGCTTACCAATTTATGGATTTGCGGCGCTCCACTTGTTGCTGGCCCACTTGTCTGTGAAAAAACATTCAAGTAAGCTTGCGACAAGCAGAGGTACCTCCAATCCATATTTTGGGGAGCAAGGGTTCTACTACCATTTTTTTCCTTTCAATTTCACGATATTCATGTTCCGTCACATATGGCTATCTTAAGCCACTTCATTCGTATTCAATAAGTAAAGCAGACAGTTTTCATTAGGTGAACTTTAGACATTTATGTTCACGACAATCTAATGTTGATACCACACTCGAGTCATATGGTTTTCTTACTGCGCAAATGTGTAAGTAAAACACACGACCTTGACGTGTGGATTTTTTTTCAGTGTATGATCGTTCATCAAACTCACTGATTGGACGGATAAAATGATGGATGCGTTTGCAGATGACAAAAGTAAATAAGATGTTAATAAAAAAAGTCTCCCCCAGTCAACTTTTGAATTTAAATCTTTTGTAAATGCACAGATCATTTGGCCGAAATTGTTGAAAGATTCAAGAATGCAGCAGGGAACACAAAAACGCATATTTCAGCATTGATAGTGCTGGTGGTTACGTCGACCATGCGAACATGGGCGTGTAATTAGACCATGGTAAACAATTATTGATATGAATTGATGAATTGATATGAAAAATTTTCAAGTAGAAGAAAATAATGTCGACACTTGTAGTTACGAACCATTCAAAGTTTGTTGAACAAATAGCTAAACGCAACATTCATACAGCTGTCAGAACGAAAGCATGTGATATCATATTTTACTCATATGAAAAGAAAAATAAACTCGATTGAAAATACCTGAAGGTCGTAGACACAAAAGTCAATCTGGACAAATAGAGATGTAAGATTGTGAAAAATAATAGAATCGTTCTGGTGGGCTTCGATCCCACGACTCCCAATACGCTAGACTGGGCGCGTTAAACTCGATTGGCTGGACCATCACAGAACACTCTTATGCCGAAACTGTCGACAGTGGCGAACCATTCAAAGTTCGTTGAATAAAGTGAACCTTCTACAAGTCTCCACTTATATAATGTGGAACCAATCGAAGTTTTTATTTTAATTTCAAAATTAAAGGGGTGTTTTGAAGAAAAAAATGTATGTGAAAAGGTACCGCGGGGCAAGTGGGTAAATGGGGTAAGTGAAAATAATTTGCATATTTTACTAAATATGTGAATTAACTTTTTAAACTCATGCGTAAACCTTCGAGGCCATTCAGAACATTACGATAGGTAAGAGATTCCTGAGATTTTTCAAATATTATTGCATAATAGAGTGAAAAATTGTTAACCCGTCAAATATAACTCCGTAACAAGTTGGCGGCGTGCAATCCTAGTTTAATATTTTCAGCGGAAAATAATTTTCTGTACCACTTCTAAGTTGTCCCCTCTGACAGTTTTAAACTGCATTGAAAAAAGTTTAAGAATTAATTCGACATAGACCTAAAAATAACTAAATTGAAATACCGTAAATTTTCTAATCACGTGGGGGAAGTGAAAAGTTTCTCATTAAAGATTGAATTTGTGTTTTCTCTTGAGGTAGCTATAAGTATATAAGGTACGCAATTATCATAGAATAACAGAACGTGCTGATAATTCAAGAAACACTACACTCAAAGCGTTAAAAGCTATTATCATGGCATTTCTCTAAAAAAAGGTTGCCAAATATTAGGATATTAATATGTGTTCTTCGGACAGCCGATTCAAAGGAAGACGTTGATTGAAAAGTTCCAGTATTGTGCTCTGCAAGATAAATCCACGTAATGCGATTATCTGAAAATGTTGATATACCGTCGCAGTGATAATGAAAATCACAAAATGTTTCAGATTTAGCAAATTTGAAACACTTGTGTCCTTGAAGGACGAAAAAATCCAAGCCTACTTGAATTTTGACGTTGCGTTTGAATTGCGCGCATATCTTCTGCGCGTTACCGCCGCCGCTGGATGTGGATTTAATATAAGCGCCGCAATATAAGAGAACGCACGGAAATCTCGTGGAATGACTATGTAAAGCTAGTTCAAAACATAAAAAAATAGGGTATAGGTCTACCCACATAAAAAAGATTCGAAATTCTTTATTGGAGGATTCCGTTTGATTACTCCTGAAGAGTTATCCGACGTCAAATCCGATTTTCATAAAAACAAATAACGAGCGGTGAAAATTCTACAGAGCAGAAATGCAATCAGGCTTGGGAACTGTGATCACAATTTGCCACAGTTCATCGATTCTGCCAGTCAACCAAAACACAAAGCAGCAGCAGCATCAATACCATCAGGTGTTGCGCTACCAACCGTTCACACACTGCTTGGACTGTTTTTGTCTCTCCACTCTTACCGTTTTCAGGCAGCCATCTCGAGGTGAATGATTGAAAAAAATGTTAAATAATTCAATCGCTAATATTTCGCTTGTGTTTTCAACTAATTGAAATCTATTAGCGCTAACAGCAAGAGCACAATCATTCCGTTGCGATACATATAAACAAGTTCAATTTCACGCTGCCTTTATTGTAATTGTAATTGCTCAATCCACACCCTGGCAGACAATTATCCGCCCATCTAGACACGGGCTGGGTGAGGACCTACCAAGCCTCCCCCGTTAACATGTCCTATACCGTTTAGCACACCGGGATCTTCCACAAGCAGGCGCCGGAATTAAAGCGGTCCCACAAGCTTCAGATACATTAAATAGATATAGTCCCTCTGGCACTAAACCGAATGGCGCCCTCCGCTTCACCACTAGTACTGCTTCCCCACACGCCAAGCACAATATCGAAAGTAGTGCGTTGTATAGCAAATACAGTACACCACCTCCGACACTATGCCAAATGTACAGGAAAAACAGCACCAGTAAGAAAGCGGAAGGCGCACCACTCGGTTCAGTGCCAGAAGGACTATAAGTATAACGAAGAAGAAACGAAAAGATAGTAGAGTTGGATCGGTTATTTGATTGCTGAAACGAAAAAAAACAGAAAAAACAGAAACAAAGTGTTAACATTAAAACGGGGTTTTATAATTGATAAATGTATCGATAGTTTCTCATCTGTTACGTTTCCTTATCGTAGCGCTGTCGATTTTTTCCATCTCCAGGGTGTTCGTCTCCGCTCGAGCAATGAGGACCATGATGAAATGAGAATATAAAAATGTGAGCATTAGTGTTGATCTAGTAATAGATTAATTTAAACTGCTTTTCATGTGCTAAGTAACTTGTAAACTCCTACTCAATTATGTTTTGTTGGCCTACACGTTTTATTTAGATACAATTTTTATTTAGAAAACTATTTGGATCCGAGATTTTAGGTGCAGATTGAGCATGTTTGATAAAACAAGCATCCTGTTTTCAGTTGAAGAATGTTCAAGAAGTTGATGATTCTGTTATTTATACTGGCTACATACAAGAATTCACTATTGATGTAATATATGGATATTGAAAGTTCCAACGCGCGATTATAATACTTCAGTTTTCGTGCTGTTGTATTGGTGTAAGTAGTGGGAAACCAATCAGTTTGGTGATTCTAACGGTAACAAATAGCAAGACGAAAGGAAAGTTGATAATCTATCATCATTATGATTTCAGTCCTAATTTCATGATCAGTTTAATAAATTCCGCGTATGATTCGGCAATTTTAACAATTTATACATGTGTATTCGAATAAAACAGACTACGGGCATTTATTACCTGTTGCAAGGTTCCTAAGTGATCAGATATTCATCATTTTCTACAGCCTAATTTAATAATACCTACATTGGGTTGTAACAAAAATTTGATCTTGGGATGTTGATTTGCCTCCTAATCATAGTTTCGACAATAGTCACATGCTTACTATCCCTTATGGCAGTGTTGTTGATTCTATTGTCTATCGCTCATCAGTTTCGCGCCACCCGGCAGGGACTTGGTCCTATGTACCCAATACTCTGCTGTGTCTTAACTTCACGCAATACATTCTGTAGATGTGTGATACAGTTTGCGGAATATTATGATTTATCACTTCGTTCAGATGGAAAATTCTGTTATGGTACCATATTCACATATCAGATAACTCCCACCTGGAACGATGTAATACATCGGAGACATGTAGATTCAGATGTATGTAGACGATCTATGCCTAGTTCGGCTCTGATCGACAGGCAATCAGTGTATTCAGTTTTTCAACTAGCTTGAAGCGATGAACGTATCAAGACAAGCTCTCCACTATATCTGCTAGCAATCACCGGTCGTCGATAGACATTTCGGTTCTTTTCTGCTAAAGAAAGACCCGATTGTATGCCAAAGACTATGGCTCATGCTTTTCAATACAGCTGGAAAAACAAGAACTACACCCAGCACCAAATAGTACGTAACTATGAGGCGGACCGGAAGGTTTGATAAGCAATCCCCACCAATTTCACGCTGCCTTTATCGAGCAAAAATGCAAAACCCCGAAAACCGGAAAAATCGTGTCATTTCGAGTCATTTCGCATTCGGGTTTGAAAAAACGTTGCGAAGAAGAAGATTACAGTTTTGAAGAGCCATGACATTTTTTTGTTTTGAACGGTCATGGTTTGCTTTGGATTTTGATGGTAGTGTAGAAAAATGTGAATGTCGAGGTGGTAAATGTTTGCTACAGTACATTTCCCATCCCTGAATGCAATTGCTGTCCCATGATGTAAGAACTACAATTGGAAATGTTGCAGTTATAATGTTGTCGAATCATTTCAACAAACATAACTGACCAGAAGAAACTTCAAGTAACAAGAATAAAATGTTCTTTGTTTACATGTTACTTATGTTATTGTTCATTGGGACGCCTTAACAAATGTTAAAAGTAATAGGAATCGTGAATATAACTGTTAGTTTTTGAATTTATTGCTCAAAACGATATACTTTTCACTTGCCCCACTTGTGAGGCAAGTAAAAAGTAAAGAAACGTTTTTCAAAAAAAATTTCTGTACTTTTTTCTTTAATTTTACATAAAAATCAATTTCAGCATACTGCTTATATTTGATGGGAGTCAAGCTAAAAAATATACATGACCTAATTTGTTTTAATTTAAAGTCTCTAGAATTTGAAGAATCCCGGGTAGAGGTGAATAACAAAATAATGGTAAAATAAGAACAAATTTTGCAATCATATCTGGTTTAACCATTATTATGTTATTAATATATGACATAAATATCTTATCAATAGCAAAACATACAATCATAGCAAAATTTGTCATTGGTATGTTATCCTTGAAAGTCATGTAATAACTAATCAATGACTAAATATACTATCATGGTAAATTTTGTTATTTGTGCAAACATACTAAAAAACTATTAAGAATCTTTTATTTTATTTTATTTTATTTTTTTTTTTTATTGATGTACAAGGGGGTCAGGGGCCAAGTCTCCAGCATAAGTTTGAAAACTCACACCGTCCATAATACACCGAGGGGGTTTTGGAGTTTGGGAAGTAGGCAACGCAACATCTTTGACCAGAAGGTTCTTTAAGTTTTGCTTCTACTCTTGACTTCCAATACACGTATGAATGGTGCAAGGTCAAAAGAACATGAATCAGTCATACATATAGCGGTAGTGAAGTGTTTTGCCTAAGGATATGGGAAAGGAGGGATTTTGGGTGGTGTTTTGTAAATAGCTCTGTGGAACAAGTTTGTTATTAGTTAAAAATTTAGTTAATCTGATTCACCTTGCAATCAGTAATAAGAATATTTACAAAAATATGATACTTATCTTTTCTCGTTCAATACGCTGCCATGTCTTTTCTCTCCAATGGATGTTTCCTCGTTGTAATGGCGGGTTAGATATGAAAACAAGGATAAAGAGAGAATAAATGTTAGTGATTGTTACATGCTTTATTGCTGCATTGGCCTACAATGAAATCATAGAAAATTCGCTCTTTGGATTCCCATGATAACAATCCCCATGCAGCTTACGAGAAACTCCATGGCAATGATCACTGTACGCCATGTGCGGCATTCAGGACATCTCAACAATACTGAGGACAAACAACAAAAAATGAATCCAAAAAAGCGAAAACCTCAATGTTTCAATGTAGGACAATTCAGCTTTAATGCATGTGAGAAGTTCTTGGTGATATTCTCACAACGGCCATTCAGAATGGTTCGACGGATGTAGATAAAAGATCATTATGATAAAATTAACGCGACGACATGTTAGTGAACTCAGAACGATTATTGTATTTGTAACTGTTAATTTCGATAGTTAAACTTAGGGTCGGTTATTGTATGTAACTTTTAAGATAAGCAGGAGTAAAGCACGAACGCGAAGTAATGACCTTCCATCCCATCTTCAAGTGCTCCCCACAAGCACAACACTTCATTCTGGCACTTTAGAACGTCCATGTTGTAACTTGTTCACACAAGAAATCTGCCTCGACCGAGTTGGCAGAACGCGCCCATACCCCTTTCTGAACCAAAGGACAGGGTACTAAAAAACTATTAAATATCTAAAGAATAACAAACATCGCCATCACAGTAAAATATGTCATTATTTTGATATTTGAAAACTTTATTTAAATAATTCATGAGAACAAACAAACATCAAATTTTGCCATAATAGCTTATTTTACAATTCGTATGATATTCGTTGAAAATTTAAAAAGCAAATGTTTTTCGCTGGAATGCAAACAGTTTATTTTTCAATCATGCTAAATTTAGTATATTATAGTTAAAGAACTAAAATTGCCACTATTTCGATCTATTCGTAAATAGCTTATTTAGTTATTATTTTGTTATCAATATCTAAATAACAACATATTTTGTTATTTACGGTTGCCTATATTTTTGCTATTATTTTGTTATTACAATGGCAAAATATGATATTATTTAGTTTTTATGCCATATAAACTTAGTTATTATTTTTGTTCTTTTATCTCTTATTTCAAACAAACAAAGAACAAATTAGCTATTCAAACATTCTATTTTATTAGTAAATTTTGTTATTATTTTGCTATTCTCCTCTACCCGGGATCCCACCTATGCGAAATCCATTACACACTTGCCCCACGGTACCTTATATAAATAATTTATGAATAAGAGTATGCCGACACTCACAGTGATCATTCACAGTTTGTTGAAAATTCATGTTTTCGTCCCACCGTTGTAAGGATTAAAAGTGCAGTCATATATTTGCAGATTTGAAATAAAAGCATGAAACGAGCTCACCAATTAATTCTTTATCCTTGAATGAGCAGCCACAATCCACTTTTAGCTTCTTTTACAGCGTACAGACTCCGCTAGGAAACAAACAAAGCGCAAAGCAAGAAAATCACACCGGACGTTTGAAAGCGAACTCGAGCGCTTGGCCCTTCGTACCGCACTCGCAGCTAATTGCGCGCAAAGTGAAGGGAAAACACCCAACCGGCTCGTTTGCTTGGGCTCTTTCGAGGCTCTGCCCAGGAAATCAAAGAAAAAAAAAACAACACCAAACCGACTCGTTTGCTCGGGCTCTTCCCAGACACTGACCGGCAAATCGCGCAAATCGAGGGTAAAAAACGAAACATTTAACCGACTTGTTTGCTTGGGCCCTTGCGACGCGCTGCCTTGCAAATCGAGGCACTCTTTAATTTAATCATATTATATCTAAACCTTTTTTTACTTAACCCTTCAATCCAATTTATTCATCCTATACCGCTTGCATTGACTTTATATTATTATTGTGAATTGTGAATTCAACTTACCGTTTTCTAATGGCTGATCTTCTTCTAATAAGTGTCCCTTCAATCCTGGAGTAGTACTAAAAACTGAGGGAGTTGTTACTGGAGGCGAGAAAAATTCTCGGAAGTTTTCTCGTAGCATTAACTTTAATTCACGATCTAGCTTAGTAGATTCCAATAGAGGAAACAAATTTGGGATAACCTGAAAAGATTAAATTATTGTGCAACAATATCGCAATATCTAGAATTTCTTGATAATGTTACCTGTTTGTCAAGGATCATTCGAAGTGAATTATATATTCCAGCACGGACACGATCTTCTCCTTTTGGATAGAAATGTTTCATGATCCGACATAAGAAGTCCAGCAAAGTGCAGCTTACCAAAGGATGATTTTTAATGGAGTGGTACATAACTAGTATTCCGGGTTCAATATTCATTATGTTGTCTTTTACCGGGTCAAAAAATAACCAATCATAGAATAATGACAACTTGGCATTAGCTTGCGCAACAGCATTAGTGCACGAAGTTAATAACCATCCTATTACTGCCCATCGTGGGATTATATCTGAACATAACATGTCGTTAGTAGGATGAATTGCTCCAATAATAAATCTTATTAAATCGGAACGCAGGCTTTGTGACTCAGGCGTCGTGAAATATTTTTCCTGGAACCAATCCTGATACCTACAATAGAAAAATAAACAATAAATTGTAAATTGACTAATATTTATTACGTTTTTTATGTTTTTGCAAATATTACCGTTTTTGGTTTCCAAATTTGACATTGCTAATCAAAAAGTGTAACTTTCGCTCGACATCTGGGGTGAGCCGGCATCGCAGGAAACGTCTACTAGTTTTAGTTTGCATGAGTTGCATAACTCCACTAAAAGTAGGGCACAGTTTCTTTGGATTATGGAGAATGTCTTTCCATAGAGATTCGAATTCAGGTATGCGAGATACATTTTGTAGCAAGCGTACAAATTCACGTCCCAAAGGAATTACATCAGCAAATCTGTCTCGAATTAGTGATATAACAAAGGCAACTTCTTTATTGTAAAGATTATTGAATTGAGGGCCGTTGTGGTCTTCGAGTAGCCTGGAAAGATACATTTAAAAAATATTTGTTTTATAAGGTTATCGTAACTTTCAAGTTCGTAAAATCAAGATTTCATATAATAATAAATCTTCGAGCCGAATTTATTATTATACTACCTAATTCGACTAGTGCAGATATTTTATTCTCAAGGTTCTCAAATGTAAGGCCGTCTACAGTGTCGTGTAATGAACTAGACTTTATTCTGCTGAAAAATTACGCATTTTTTG
Organism: Aedes aegypti; assembly: GCF_002204515.2. Taxonomy (NCBI): domain Eukaryota; kingdom Metazoa; phylum Arthropoda; class Insecta; order Diptera; family Culicidae; genus Aedes; species Aedes aegypti. The sequence continues at coordinate 230,447,403 of NC_035108.1, read as the reverse complement.
GGTGATTCAACTTAGAAATAGACCGCTGTAATTACATAAAACATAAATAAAAGGATCTTTTTCTATCTATCCAGAAGTATTAACTATCCCTATAACTATATTTGAATAATACAGGGGAAACGCTTGCTCGGGTGGTAACTCAGAATCTGAAAACAAGTTTCCGAATGTTTCCATTTTCCCGGGCTGTTTTTGCAGCCATTATTGCATGAACAAATGAACTTTTACGCCCTCACACCGCACATTAACCCGTTAACGCACAAGGTATCCCACTGTTGTGCTTATCTCCTGAAATTGTTATCAATAGTTACGTTCCCATAAAATAAACACAGTTTCAGCGAAAAAAATTAAAAGTCTAAGGTGGGGATCCAAAAAAAATTCTTAAAAGTGAGTCGTCGATATTTAATAGCTGCATATAATTAATTTTGCATTTTATTAAGACAAAATTAATGCTGGTTGATCTTTTAGAAACAGTAAGCGTTCTAAAATGAAGTGAAAAATATTGTATAAAGCATGAGTATGAGCATAGATGACCATACAATTCGTAGTTGCTACTCCGTGATTGACCAGAACAATCGAAGTTGCACAGAGATTTAATGAATGGGGCTTGGGATTCGCTTACCATTCTTAATGTGCACAAATCGAGAGCTCAAAATTTAAAAGTCAATAACGGCGCCGGCCACGTCCTTACGGTCATCGGGGAAGGGAAGGAATGTTAGTGTGACTACCGTTGTTATTAGAGACCGAGATCACCTCTGCATCTCCACGGTTGTCATGGAAAGGATATTGGGTTAGTGGGATAAGGTAGAAATCTGGGAGTCACCAATGTTTGGTGATGCGATCCATGATATAATCACGCCTAACCAGATTCGCGATATTATTCGATACTCGCATGTACGCCTAACAAGTGTTCAATAGATCAAACACTACTAACGGTCCGCGGCGCTTTTTCATTTCCCTACGCGAACGACGCGCGGCATGTTCGATCCTGCCCTCATCGCCCGCTCCCGCAGGAGCAAGCATCAAGGTCGAAGGATCAAACACTACTGACACTCGCGGCACTTTTAAACTACTACGGGACGACGCGCGACTTGTTTGATCCTGCCCTCATCGCCCGCCCCCGCAGGAGCAAGCGTCAAGGTCGAAAGATCAAACAACTGAACGTTCGCGGCACTTTTTCACTTCTGTGCGAAGATGCGCGACTTGTTTGAGCCCGCATTCGTCGCCCGCCCCCGCATGAGCAAGCAACAAGGCCGAAGGATCAAACACTACTGACACTCGCGGCACTTTTTAACTACTACGGGACGACGTGCGGCATGTTTGATCCTGCCCTCGTCTCCCGCCCCCGCAGGAGCAAGCGTCAAGCTCGAAAGATCAAACAACTGAACATTCGCGGCACTTTTTCACTTCTGTGCGAAGATGCGCGACTTGTTTGAGCCCGCATTCGTCGCCCGCCCCCGCATGAGCAAGCAACAAGGCCGAAGGGTCAAACACTACTGACACTTTTTAACTACTACGGGACGACGTGCGGCATGTTTGATCCTGCCCTCGTCTCCCGCCCCCGCACGAAGCCCTCGTAAAATTTTTACTTCAGGAAATGAACCAGCCTATGGCTGAAAATCTCGATAATAAAGATAATAATAATAATAATCAGCTAGTTCATTTGTACGAGGTTATTAAATTTAGTATCCGGCCATAGAGGACACCTAAAATAAATAATTTAAATTTTGAAGGCTTAACAAGCGCTTGTTAAATCGTAGATCTTTTTTTTATCGGCATGTATGTATGTATGTTTATTTGTAACAATAACCTGTTAGTTTTAACCCGTTAACGTCCAAGGTATCTCACAATTGGAATTTAGCTCCGTATTTGATATTCATTGTTGTATTCTCATAAATTAAATATAAATCACCCAAAAAAATCAAGTCTATGGTGGGGATCCAAAAAAAATCTTGAAAGTGTAAATAAATAAAATAAATAAATAAAGGAGTTGAGAAAAAATGCAATTGAGGGGTCATTCATAAATTACGTCATGTCCACAGGAAGAGGGAAAGGGTTTAAAGGAAAGATGCATACCAGCACTAAATCATTCAGTAGCATCCATTCATTTTTCTGCCATACCACGTAAATAAGATACATACATCTTCTTCCTCTTCTTTTTGGCTTCTCAGATTAGTGTTCTTATGAGCACTTCCACAGTTATTACCTGAGAACTTTCTTTGCTGATTGACCATTTTCGCATGTGTATATCGTGTGGCAGGTACGAAGATACTCTATGCCCTGGGAATCGAGAAAATTTCCTTTACGAAAAGATCCTCGACCAGCGGGATTCGAACCCACGACCCTCAGCATGGTCATGCTGAATAGCTGCGCGTTTACCGCTACGGCTATCTGGGCCCCAAAATATATACATACATACATACAGTGAAACCTCCATGAATCGACAATTGAAGGGACCATCGACTCATGGAAATATCAAGTAATGGAATGATTCAATGAGTCGATATCGAGTCATGGAATTTTGACTCCCAATTTGTGTCTCATAACTGTACTGAGGTTCAAGCAAATTAAATCTTTGCCCACTGGCACCATCTTGTGAATGTTTTCCGAGCTAATAAGTATTCAAATAGTCTCCAGTCAGAAAAGTGAATAAACTTACTTTATCGATCCTACCAGAGTCTATGAATGGAGAGTTGCGCAAAGAGAACTGGCAACAAGTTCCCCAATCACAAATCATTTAATTATTTTGGCCACCTATTTTACTGTGTGCGCTTTCAAGTGACTTCACTCAAATGTACTCTCAGCTCGAATGTTTGTTTATCAATTGCAAAGAACAAAATTGAGCTTAATCTCTGGTTTCGTAATTATAAAGTAATCACAATGATGTGTTTAGTAGAGTATTGCAACAGCACATACGACAAACAGCTTGAACTCAAAAACTTGATCTTTTTCGGTTTCCGCTCCGCGCAACTGACAAAACAGTGAATTTCTTTTTGCCGTTTGCCGCCCCAAAGGGAATTAACTGAAAACAGCCGCATCTATAGCGTCAGTCTGTGTTGAATAACAATTATATATTTTTTAAACTAATTAATTTTGAATAGTTTATTAAATTGCAGTTACATTTCAACTATTGAACGGATTGATATATTTCCACTGATGGGGTGAGATTACTTACATTACTGTTACATTACATGTAACAAGTAGGGGGCTCATTCACAAATCATAGGCCCTAAAGAGTAATTATTTCGTTACATACCTAATTGTAAATCTTTTTTTTTAATTTCGTCACGATAACAATACCCCTCTCGTCTCAAAACGTGTTTGTTTATTCTGCTCGATAGGTAGACGATTTGACAGTTCAATAGCAGAGTCTATGAATGGAGAGTTGCGCAAAGAGAACTGGCAACAAGTTCCCCAATCACTAATCATTTAATTATTCTGGTCACCTATTTTACTGTTTGCGCTTTCCAGTGACTTTACTCAAATGCGCTCTCAATTCGAATGTTTTTTTCTACAAAGACGCAAAGAACGAAATTGAAATTGATCTCTGGTTTTGTAATTATAAAGTAATAACAATGAAATGTTTCATAGAGAATTTCAACAACACATACAACACACAGCATGAACTCGAAATTTTGATCTTTTTCGGTTTCCGCGCGACGAGCAACTGAAAAAAACAATGAATTTCTCTTAGCCGTTTGCCCTCTGGGAATTGACCGAAAACAGTCGCATCTGTAGCGTAAATCTGGGTTGAATAACTAATAGTTTTCAAACTCTCCAATGTTGTATAGTTTATTATATTTCAGTTGCATTTCAACTATGAAACGGAGCTATAAATTTCCATTGATGGAGAGAGTTTACTTACATTACCGTTACATTACATGTAACAAGAAGGGGGTTCATTCACAAATTATAGGCCCTAAAGAGCAATTATTTTGTTACATCATCGTATTACACCGTAACTTAATCTGTAGCAATATATTTTTTTTATTTCGTCACGTTAACAATACTTCTCTCGCCCATAAACGTGTTTGTTTATTTTGCTCGATAGGTTGACGATTTGACAGTTCAATAGGTAGACTTGGTTTCAGTCTTCGCGCAACTCTCCATTCATCGACTCTGTTCAATAGGTAAACTTGGTTTCAGTCTTCGCGCAACTCTAGCGTAACATTTGAAAAGGGCCTAACTGCAAAATGTAAACAAACTTGATTTTTCATTATTCGTATCATTTTTTACGTAAATTACTCCTACAAACTCTTACGGGCATGCAAAATGCATTATTAATGGTAATTTTATTCAAATTTAAAAGGGCCTATCTGAAAATGATAAAACTAAGAGGGCCTAACTAATCATAAAAGGGCCTAACTGAAAATTTCCATCAAAATCAGATAGGCCCTTCCGTGATTTTTTAATTTTCCCTCATATTTTTCAATATTTAGCCATTGTATAGTGTTTTTCTCACATAATGGAACCTAGTGAAATATTTGAAAAGGGTCTATCAGCATAACGTAAAAATTGAGAAATGCTCGATTGAAGATTCTATAACATATTGATTGTTACTATTTTAAACCCATTACTGGGCCACGTAACGTTTTAAATCTTACATAACATAAAAACTAGTAAAAAATGTAGAATTCAAACATCATCGGCAGATAGGCCCTTTTACGAGTCTTCAAACCAGTTAGGCCCTTTCAGTTAGGCCCTTTGATCGAACATGGTTTCAGTTAGGCCCCTCCAGTTAGGCCCTTTTATTAAACTTAGTTCCAGTTAGGCCCTTTCGGAATTTGTTAATTTTATTGATTATTGAAGTGATTTTCAAAGTTTTAGAACAATATCAATCGATTAGGTATGTGAGAAAATCAACATTGAATATTAAAAATTCTTTATTGAAGATTCAGTACTATATTGATTCCTATTTCAAGCCCATTCTCTTTTTTACTAGTTTTATCATAATCTTAATGCGAAGTTAGTTGAAAAACTGATTTTTTTATCCTGGAAAAAAATTCAATTACATTAAAAATTTTGAATAATTTTTATTTGTTGCCTCTAGTTGTGGATCGAGTTCCAAAAGCCGCGATTTTCACAAAAACAAATTCGTTTGTTTTTGTAACAGCCCTGCAAGATTTTTTCTTATACTTCTTCTTGGCATTACGTCCTCACTGGGACAGAGCCTGCTTCTAAGCTTTGTGTTCAATGAGTACTTCCACATTTATAAACTGACAGCTTTCTTTGACAAGTTGCCATTTTCGCATTTGTATATCGTGAGGCAAGTACGAAGGCACTCTATGTTCAGGAAAGTAAAGGAAATTTTCATTACGAAAAAGCCTGGACCGACCGGGAATGGAACTCAGATACCTTCAGAATGGCTTTGCTTTGTAGCCGCGGACTTAAACTGCTCGGCTAAGGAAGGCCCTCAAGTATTAAACAAGTAAAAAAGTGAATGGGTTTAAAATAGATATAATCAATAAGGTACTGAACCTTCAACCGAGAATATCCAACATTTAGCTATTACATTGTGTTTCTCTCGCTTGATTTTATTTAAGAACTATGAAAATCACTTCAATAAGCAATAAAATCAACAAATTCCAAAAGGGCCTACCTGGAACTATGTTTAATAAAAGGGCCTAAATGGTGGGCCTAACTGAAACCATGTCCAATCGAAGGGCCTAACTGAAAGGGCCTAACTGGTTTGAAGATTCATTAAAGGGCCTAACTGCTGATGATATTTGAATGTAACCATTTTCACGAGTCGTTATGCTATTTGAGATTACTAACGTTCTGGGCCACGTAATAAACCATAATGAGTGTCGAACACAAGTATAAAACTAGTAAAAAAAGTGAATGGGTTTGAAAATATCAATAATCAATATGCTGCTAATTTTTTATAGAATAGTTTCCAATATTTAGCTTGTATGATATTGTGTTGTTTTTCACATAATCATTAAATGTTGTCGAAGAATTATGCAAATCACTTCAATAATCAATAAAATTAGCAAGTTCAAAAAGGGCCTAACTGGTTTGAAAATTCGTAAGATAGGATAGGCCCCTGCGGATGATGTTTGAATTGAACTATTTTTACAAGTTGTAGTGCTATTTGAAATTCAAATCGTTGTGAGCCACGTAATAGAGACCATTATAAGTGTCGAACACAAGGGGTTATCCGAAAATGACGTCCATCAATTGGGGCCTCCTCCAATGGGGGGATGTACGAAAATGTGACAGTGCATGGATTGGGTATTGGAAAAAGCGTGACAGAGGGGGTAGAAGGGTTCTAGAAATACCGAAAAACGATGGACGTCATTTTTGGATCTTCCCCAAGTATGAAAATAGTAAAAAGCGAATGGGTTTGAAATAGGAATAATCAATATGGTACTGAATCTTCAACCGAAAATTTAAAATATTTAGCTATTATATAGTGTTTTTTTCACATAATCGCTAAATTGTTGGTCAAGATTCATGCAAACCAATTCAAAAATCAATAAAATTAGCAAATTATAAAAGGGCCTAACTGCAACCATGTTCAATCAAAGGGCCTAACTGAAAGGGCCTAACTGGTTTGAAGATTCATAAAAGGGCCTATCTGCCGATGATGTTTGAATTCAACAATTTTTACGAGTTGTTGTGTTATTCGAGATTTGAAACATAACGGGCCACACAACAGACTTTAATGGGTGTCGAACACAGGTATGAAGCTAGTAAAAATTCGAATGGGTTTAAAATAGGAATTATAAATATGGTACGGAATCTTCAATTGAGAATTTCTCAATGTTTACGTTTTGCAGATAGGCCCTTTTCAAATGTTACGCTAGAACTCTCCATTAATCGACTCTGGATCCTACGTGTTTCGCAGCCGAAATTTCACACGTTCCGCTCTTACACAACTAGATTTTTTACTTATGAAACGTTTAATTCCGGAATAAAAAAACGGCGTAAGTGAGAATTCCAATTTTCGCAACCCAACCGCTACTTTCACCGCTCCGTTGTATGAAGAGACAAAGTGACTGTTTGTGGGGGCTGTTTGGGCACGTCAGGAGTTAATCATCAATGTTAACTTCCTTTTCCCGAACAGCCTAGAAGATAGCTGGCGTAGTGTCGGTAGCGGTTGATTCAATTGGCTAAGAATTAACACTACGGACTGCCTGTTCCGGTGGTAAAAGTCCACCTCACAGGTGAGCCCTAATTCATACGGCTTTAAGCTTACCGTGCCTAAGAATGAATGGTTAGGGGGGTCTAAATAAAACCTAACCGCAAACGGAGCCTGTGGAGTACCAGGGCGCCCTCTACAGTATTGTGCCCTTCCTGTGCTACCCGGAGCAATGGTACAGGTGACCTTGTGTTTCTGAAGCCTTTTTTTTTTTTTTTGTTTTTTACAAGGGGGAAATCTGCAAACAGATCCCCTGAGAAGATAACTCAGGGAATGCGGGGATGACGCACCAACGACGACCCGCTAAAACCAGCCTATGCACTGTGCTTGAGCAATTCATTTAGAATTGCTCAAGTGGTGAACAGTGCATCGACATGACCCTTGGACTCAGACCCTCATCTCCCCGGAACCACCTTACGGTATTTCTTCGGGAAGGGACCAGTGCATATAGCACAACACGTGTAGCAGAAGTAGCCTAGGCAAACTGCTTCTCCTAGCCGACTTAAACAATGTTACAAGGGACCAGCCTCGGCAGGGCTAATCCTCTGCAGCCAACTCTTGATCGGCGCGCCATAGACGCTGCAATTCTAACATAATGTGACAGCCGTAGTTACTGCATTCCAGCACTCGGCATCCGCACACATTCTCTCTATAATATTGTCGGGGGACGTGTCCCCTCCGCATGTAGTGAGCATGCGACCTCTCACAACAAGGAAACGGGGGCAATCGAACACGACATGCTCCGCTGTTTCCTCTACACCAGCACAATTGGGGCACGCAGGAGATTCTGAGTGCCCGAACCTATGCAGGTACTGTCTATAGCAACCATGTCCTGACAGAAACTGCGTCAGGTGGAAGTTCACTTCCCCATGGCTTCTACCATACCAATCTGACACATTTGGTATTAGCCGATGGGTCCATCTACCCTTAGTGGAGTTATCCCATTCCTGCTGCCAGCTTCTGAGCGTTTCCTCTTTACACGTGTCGCGGACTCCTCTGGTACCCCTTTGGTTGAAGCATTGAACATCTTCCTTGATGATGAGCCCGATGGGCGTCATCCCGGCTATGATGCACACGGCCTCTTTAGATACCGTCCGGTATGCACTTGCTACTCTTAAGCACATTATCCTGTACGTGCTTTCCAACCGCTTTAGGTTTCTTCTCGTTATAAGCGCTTTTGACCAGATTGGTCCTCCATACCTTAGTATGGATAGCGCCACGCTTGCCAGCAGCTTGCGTTTGCTGGCAATTACAGCAGAGCTGTTAGACATCATCCTCGAAAGCGCCGCTATAGCCGTAGATGCCCTTTTACAGGCATATTCAACGTGGCTAGCGAAGCTCAGCTTGTCATCAATCATTACCCCAAGATGCCTAAGGGATCGTTTGGACTCTATGGTGCAATCACCTACCGAGATAAGCGCCCGTTGCTCGGACTTGCGGTTGTTGACCACCACCACCTCAGTCTTGTGACGGGCCAGTCCTAGTTTCCTAGACTTCATCCATTCCTCAACCAGGGAAATAGAGTGCGCTGCTGTCAACTCTACTTCCTCCATAGATTCACCATAGACCACTAGGGTGATATCGTCGGCGAAGCCAACAATCTTAACACCCGTCGGGAGGGGCAGCCTCAGTACGTCATCGTACATCGCATTCCATAACAGCGGGCCCAGGATTGAACCTTGAGGTACTCCCGCAGTAATTCGAACGCTTTTCTGTCCCTCCTCTGTGTCATACAGTAGAATCCTACCATCAAAATAGCTTTCTAGAAGCTTACACAACTGCACCGGTACCTTGAGGCGGTGAAGTGCGTGTGCTATTGCTTCCCAGCTTGCGCTGTTGAACGCATTCTTCACATCCAGAGTGACAACCGCGCAGTAACGGATGCCGCTCCTTTTATGCTCGATTGCCACCTCAGCTGTTTGAACGACCGACTGGATGGCGTCCAGAGTAGATTTACCTTTTCTGAATCCAAACTGGTTGTTGGACAGGCCGTCCGCCCTCTCCGTATACGGTACTAGTCTGTTGAGAATCAACCTCTCCAATAACTTGCCCGTCGTATCTAGTAGACAGATAGGTCTATACGCCGACGGGTCACCTGGTGGTTTCCCCGCCTTTGGTAGTAGCACCAATTTCTGTCGCTTCCATACATCCGGGAAGATTCCTTGATCAATGCAGCGTTGCATCGTGGTTCTGAACATGTCCGGATCCGTGTTCACTGCCGCTTTTAAGGCAACATTCGGGATACCATCGGGTCCCGGTGCCTTGTTTGACGCGAATGATTTCACGACTTCTGCCAGCTCTTCGTTCGTCACTCTCGCCACTTCTTCTCCTTCATCTGCCGCATACGGCGCTGGGGGCCATGGGCTTATGGGATGGTGCGGGAAGAGTACATCGATTATCGATCGCAGCAACTCGGGCGATTTCTCTTGGGGCGCTATGGCTCCTTTGGTCTTAGCCATTACCACTCTGTAGGCGTCACCCCATGGACTAGAATTGGCACTCTCGCATAGACTTTCAAAGCATGCCCGTTTTCGACTCTTGATTTCCTTTTTGAGAGCCAACTTTGCCTCTCTGAATGCTGCACCGCGTTCCTCTCTTTGTGCTTCTGTGCGTGCGCGTTGCATTCTTCGTCTAGCCCGAAGGCAGATTGCTCGAAGATTTGCAATTGATTCGCACCACCAATACACCGGCGGCCTGTTCTCTCTAGGAGGGGCTTTTCTCGGCATGGAAGCATCATGGAAGCTGAAGCCTGAAGCTAATTAAGGGTAGGATTATTAATACGTTGTAATTTAGCTTAAATATTGACCTTTATGGTCGCCCTTTGGCGACTTTTAATAGACGCCGATCTGTTTTTTTCGCTGCCGGCCTTTGTCGTGTTGAGATAGCAAAAAGCTTAATCCTGCCTAGTTTGGGTAGTGACTACGGTTAGGATAGCTTAAATCAATCTTCAGCATAAAATATCAGCAACCAATCTTTGTAGACTCGTGCAAAATGGTACTGCTCAAGTGGCGCTAGTTCAAGAAGCTTTTTCGTAAGGGGAACTTTTATCTAGGTAACCTTGTGGACCCAGTTTTTGCTACTTTCATAAACATGCAAATTCGCGTGGCAGGCCTCGTGCATGCCTGCTCTTAAATAGCGCTATCGTTGCTACACTCATTTCTGAGTTAAGCCTGATTTGCTACTGAAAAGGAATCGCTACAGAAATTTCTCGCCGATTCCTTGCAGTAATTTTCTACAGCGACTCCCATTTGAACTGATAGTTCTTTTCAATTGCGTACTGCGATCAGAAAAAAGCGCATTCTTGATCGATTCCTTGCAGGAATTTCCCACGCATCAAGATAGGCCGAGAAATTACTTGTCAGCAGCGAATCAGGCTTTAACAACCAGAGATGTATGTGCTGTCACAATTGATAAATCTGTTTGTAACCGCAATAGGAAATACGTCTTTCGTTTTGTGGTGTATTAACCACATGATGAACCACCCCCAAAGGATGATTTCAAACGAGTTGTCGCACACTGCCTATGAAAAGGCCTTCCGCTGATTGTGGGCAGTGATGCTAATACTCATCACATCATCTGGAGCAGCTCAGATATCAATTTGAGAAGCTCCAGTCTGATGGAATGCTTAAGTAGTTCAAATCTTGGATTACTTATTATAGGAAATCGCCTAACCTTCAAGGTATCTGCTAGAGAAGAAGTGTTAGACATAATGGTCTGCTCGAACAGAACAAGTCACTAGTTGACGAATTGGCATGTATCATCTTCTATGAACATATTAATGTAACTGCGCAGACCTTACATTTTTCATACTCCACAAACTGGGAATTGATTGTGACCAAATTCCTTGGATTCCCTCCGTCCATTAGAAATCCTAGTGATTTGGATGTTTCCACTTCTGGTGAATTGGGGCACAATTGTCATTGCTCCGAGTGATCTCACAATTGCTTGTCACTTTCCTTATAGCAAATTTTCTACACAACTTCCTTCACAGGAAGATTAGACGTCTGGCTATTTGTAAAGGAATATGTCAGATAGTCTGGCTGCTTTAAAAGCTCATGCTTCGGCCAACTCAGGGTCTAAGCTTGTTATCGCATGTCGAACTCAATTTGTGGAACTGCATTCAGTGAACTCATTCAGTAAACCTTGTATGGGTCCTGGCTATTCTTCCATCGCTGGGGATGAATTGGCTAATGAATTAGCTCGCAATGGAGCATCGCATGACTTCATTAGCCCTCATGCAGCTATTCCAATTTCAAAGTGCAGGGTTAAGCTTCAGGAATTCTTGGGCGGCAACTCAGCACAAGCAATATTGGAATAATTTTGAGCCATGTCGTCAAATAAAGTTGTACATTACTGAGCCATCCCCAAAGGTGGCTAAGTATTTAACAAATCTGTCAAAGCAGAATTGCAGTCTCTTGGTCAGAGCGTTTACAGGCCACTGCCGACTCAACTATCACATGGCAAATAAACAGCGTGCTGATCTATTTGTGTGTGATAGTTGTGATTCCGATTATGGAACATGCTTTCATGTGATATGTAACTGTCCAGTTTTCGCGTAGTTGCGATTCCAATTACTTGGTAAATACTTATTAAGTAAAACTGATTTCAGAAACCTAAATCTTCAGGATCTTCTGTTATTCTAAACACGTTGTGGTAATGCTAGGCTCTATTCACGCTCATGCGTTTTGCAGTGCACTTTTCAGGGCACTGTTTTAACCCATTGTGGTATGGAGCTACATGCTCTTATTTCGGTTATGCGATTTTCCCTCTTCAAGGGACCCCACTCCTATTTCCTCCCATATTTCCCTCCCCTGTCCTCTCCCATCGGGTAGATGATGAAATAGGCTCAACTATGGCGATGGCACAAATCTCCAAAATGACGGGGAACGTGCCTCTGCAGCCGGCCTTCTGATACCTGATACCTGAAGTAAGAATTCCAACTTCCGCATCCCAACCGCTACTTTCACTGCTCCTTTGTATGGAGAGACAAAGTGACTTACATCACGAATCAAAACAAAACACTACTTGAGCCGATTTTACATTGATAAAAAAACGTCGAAAGTAACTGAATGAAACGGCTTATCATTTTGTTATAATTATGTTTGCGGGAAATAATAGAAACTACATAGTTTTTGAACGCGAGCTGATTGAGCGATATATTGCGGCGCTTATATTAAATCCACATCCAGCGGCGGCGGTAACGCGCAGAAGATATGGGCGCAATTCAAACGCAACGTCAAAACCCAAGTCGGCTTGGATTTGTTCGTTCTTCAAGGACGCAAATGTTTCAAATTTGCTTAATCTGAAACATTTGGTGATTTTTATTATCATTGCGACGGTATATCGACATTTTCAGATAATCGCATTACGTGGATTTATCTTGCAGAGCACAATACACGCGAGCAAAATTTGAGCGATATACACGGCGAAAAATGTTTAAAAGGTGATTCATTTTAAAACAGTTTTAGAAGACAGGTTGTGATTCTTCTTAGTTTTCTCAAAACCGTATGAAAGTTACATACGTCGATTTGAAAAAGTAATCGAGAGTTGATCAACTTTGTCTAACACACAAATTTTGTATCTCATCGCTGGACTGAGATGTAAACGAAGCAAATGTTTGTACGCCGAAAAGTTGTTCCATTTGTTGCTTCTACTTGCGACATTTGTTGGAGTCTGTGCGCCACCTGGTGAGTTAATTCTGAATTAAAACATTTACTAAGTGGAAGTTAGCAATCATGTGAACAACTTTGCAGAAGACAGTTTTCTTAAAAACTTCTTTATTTTCAAGATATTTACAATACAAGTACTGTCCTACTGTTTAAAGGCGGGGTTGGTTATTAGAGGGTTAATTAGCAACAACATTCACGCCAAAAATAATGTACTTTTTGAATTAATAATTTGCAACAGTGCTCGAGCAGACAGGACTTCCCCCTATGCTAAATTAACGTTCACACATTTTTCACATTTTTCTGGGCCATAATGTGGGCTGATCGGGAAAAAGAAGTTTATATTGATTATTAACTGACCAAGCAGCTTGGTGAAGGCCCCATCATAGTTGCACTATAGATTATCAACAATTTCAAACATTTGCGTAGAAATTTTCAAAAATTGCTGTGCTGATTACGGCACTTTTTTTTCAAATTGTTGAACAATTCACTTACCTTAAGAACGTATATATGACAGTTCCTATGAGAAATTGATCCTTCTCTAGCCATGATCGATGCTCAATGAATATATCCAATAGACCATCCACGAGGGCTATATTTTTTGGACTTATATCTCCACCACTAGCCTGTCGCAAAATGTTCCAAACCAGATTATCTACGTTGAGTACTTGATTTCTGATCAACTCCCTGAGAAACCACAACAGCTGCTTCCGGGGAACGTCGTTCAATCTTTGATATTTTTCGGCCACAAGCATAGCGAGGTTGTTGATTACAAATGCAAGCCCATCATGAGCCAGGAGCGTCAAGTCGGAATATGCTTTTGCTGCTGCATTGGGATCCGTTAGGATCAAGTACATCAACGCCAAAGATATTTCTTCGTGTTGCTTCTCCTTGCATACACTTCCGGACAGCAACTCGTGGAGCTCCTTTTCATTAACACCTGTTAATACTTCCTCGTAAGCACGAAACGCTTTTTCATATTTCTGTAATATGTAAGCATCGTTACAAAGAATGTAACTTATGAAAAGATATGCGAAATAATACCTCTTCAAAATCATCTCTGACGTCCACAATGGTTTGTATGAAAAGTTTCGACTTGGCAGCATCCATGTCGGCAAGATACTGTTCAGAGTTCAACGAAACACAATTTAGTTCGTCAATCAGTAAACCATATTACACTTTAAGTTTTGCGACGTGTGAATGTAAAACAAACGGCGTACTGTACCAATTTAATGCAAAATAATTGTATTTTAAGCACTAAAAACATTCGCAATTGCGTTATGTGCTTTTGCTTTCACTCGTTTTATCCTGTTTGCTGTCAACTGTCACATAATGCATAATTCAACAAAAAAAAAAATGAAAAATGCGCTACTCACACACTAATTGGAAAGTATTGTATTTTTTGGTAAAATCCAGAATGCGATTGCAGCTCATGGCCGGTACGCTGATCATAAGTACTGTGCAAAAGGATAGGACAAGAAACGGTCAAGGAATGATTCCGCTACCGAAATTACTTGAGCTGTACGCTGCTGAGAAGTAGAGCTGATTTCATAACATCAGTAACGCCTGCTGTACAAATCAAATGGAGCTGTCACTTTTCCGTACGGAAAAATGTGCCGCTCAATTATTCCGCAAGTAAAAGTGACATTTCGCTCATACTGGATCAGCTGTCAAAATTACTTTGGTAAAAAGGAGAAATTTTACTTGAGCCCTTTACGTTTCAGGTGCATACTACGCATCAGTTTGGAGCTGCGAACTTATTTACACAGTGAGAGAAAATTGCACAGAACAAAGTATAAAAACTCTCTTGATATCTTACTCATCTACACTAATAAAAAATACATAGTGAACTCAACCATTAGGGCATATTTAACGTTACCATGCCACGAAATAGTGACAATAATTATATATTATGTTAGTTTTACCACATTATGGTTGAAATTACTATGGCTAATTGTGTGATGCCATGGTAAATTTTACCATATGCATTTGCCAACTTCATTCTATACTGTTGACAAAAATTTTCGGTTCCGCCTATGGATCATTTTCGTTAAAAAAAATAGATCAGCATTTAAACAAGGTATATATTAACTGACATACTAAGATAACAATTAAATGGCATCTATAAATTTGATTGTTTAATTTACAGCAGCGACGGAAGTCAAGGAATCTGAGGAGCTCAAAAATACTAGGCTGAACGAGTGAACGACTAAACAACAAGACACATTCCGCCACAACAGCCAAACACCCGACATCGACGTAGATTCCGGCCGCGGAATCAACTTTCACAGGCAGGATGATACGGTAATAACTAGGGAAAAACTTAGTTTCGCTTATCAATAGTACTCCTATTAACACCATAAACGGAGTCGACGGCTCGGTCGGCGTTAACAGCATCCTTTCCAGTGGCAATGAAATGCCAACACCGCCTAAAATAAGGACCGTGTGGACGATGTTATCCAGGCTACCTCCAAAGTGATAGCTGTCGACAGGGAGAAAATCCACATCTCTATTTACTTCCGAAATCGGATATGGATACTAAGATCAAGGAATTCGACGGTGTGAATGAACTTGACATTGCCGTTTGAGGAGGCAGCCGGGGAGTGGAGAACCAGATCCTTCTGCAAAACACCAAAGTGTTCTTGCGGAGAACCAAGTTCTCGATAGTGTATCATTCGGCTCCTTTTGCGTATTTATTAACTCTGTATCTAATTGCCTAATGCTTAATAATTATTGAAAGAGTACAATAAATAAATATGAACAAATTGACATTATTTTTCTTATGTTTTTCAACAAAAAAGTCTGAACCAAGAGTCTACTATTCCATTTCAGTATAATAATTATGAACATAGTAAAAATTACTATGCCGATTTGCTGTCAAAACATAGTAATAATAACCACTGTTTTGTTCTGCCAAAAATGGAACGTGTTCTGCAAAAATCAAGTAGTAAAGTAGTTTTAATTTTACCCTCGATGTAGTTTGCGTTACCATGCCTTTTTTATCAGTGTAGCAGCAAAATAAATGAGAATTCACATTGCTTATTAATATTCATTGCCAAATTAGAGTAATGCACATTAGAATTGATGAAAATAAAACTGTTTTCAATCGAATTTCGACATGAGATATATAAATTTCACAAACTGTAGAACATTTCATTGAAGTTCGTCAATAATGACTAAAGCGAAGTATGCACTTCAACAGAAAAGTAATCGCCTATCTCGATGCGTGGGAAATTTCTTGCAAGAAATACTCACGAAAAGCATTTTTCTTTGATCGCAGTACGCAGTTGAAGAGAAATGTCAATAGGCAAATATAATGCGCCACCATCATAGAGGTCGCTGGGGAAGAATGAAAGAAATGTCACTGAAAATGTTTGTTTACGTCCAAAATTCAATTTTTCAACCCAAAAATTGGGTAATAATCAATCGATTGTTGAACTATTTTCCATTGGCATAATCATTTAGAACCACTATTCTTGCGATACGCGTGATTTCGCAACAAATTTAACCACTAACAAAGAATCCGGAAGTTTATAAACTATGTTGCCAAACACCAATTTTCCAATTTTATCCCACTAATCGTACATGAGCACTGACCGGATCTGTACATTTTCGTTGGAAAACAAGTTTATTATGTTTTTCAATGCTCTCTGATCGTCTACAAAATAACTATTCCGAGAAAAAGTTTAAATTGTGTGCTCCTTCCTATGCTGCACACGGTGCGTACTCAACCCAACCTCTTTTTTGAAGGTTCTTCTATTAGCCGCCAGATGTCGGAGTGATCGTTTAGCTTTGAAAATATTTGCCTATTCAAATGGAGCTCACTGTAGAAAATTTCTTGGCCATTTCTTGCACAGAAAATTTTACTTTTCTTGAGCGGGAAAATTCATACATAATTTAGCTTACCTATTTCCTCTCGATGGGTTTTGTTTAACTTAATCAAAAAAAAAAAAGTAACTCTATATAGAGCCTGGTAAAAACTAAATGTAGTTTACCCAAATTTGAGTATAAAGAACTTATTTTTTGGGTAGTCTGATTTCTACACGCAAAAAAAATGTGCGTTAGAAACTACCATTTTAGGGGGTTAACTTAAGCGCTCGCACCGGCAATTTTCAGCAGACCAGAAATGCGCTTGATTTTACCATGTCTGTAGTTGGAATCAGATTGTTGTAAATTATTTCTGTCAAATGTACCAGTAATGCGGTGGGGTGTACCGTAAACATAGTAAAATAAGTCTGAATTTCCATGGTAGTTTTAAGAATGGGCGTAGTCAGCTAAAATGGTTATTTTTACCACAGATTTTTTCCCGTGTACGCGTTCCTATGGACCTATGCATGGGCTCACTATTTGACTTTTGAGCGGTGCCGTCAGGCCCCTGACAACCATATATCGACACTGTTGGAATAGCGGTAGTGTCGCACCTCAGGTAGAAGAATCGTCGGTTGAGAAGCATGCGTCGTCGTAGGTAAAAGTGTGGAAGATTTGTCGAGAGGTATGATATTTGGATAAGTGTGATTGAATTGTAAATATATACCTGGAATGAATAAAGAGAGTTGCAGCTGCTGATTGAGGTATCAGTCAGTTAGCTGCCCAGTTGAAGGAGACATCTACTGTATTGTATTTCTTTATGATTTGCAATCGGATGTGGACGGGCTAGCCTCGCTAGGATCTGCGTGGTCTTAGCGGACTAGCCTTTCAACAGACACACTGGGCCGTATGAATAAAAATGTAGTAAAGTGAGTTTACTACATGATCGGTAGTAAACGCTAGATGTGGAACACGAGTGGAACATGTTTGTGTCATTTCTCTTTCTACACCTTTCGAACATACTACAAACAACGCGTTGCTATGAATAAAGGTAGCATTTACTACAAAGCTACTGGTAGTTTGCTTTAGAGGTTGCTACTCATGCTTTGAGATTGTTGAAATGAATGGAATAATTAAAATTTGAGTAAATGTCATGGGAAAACGATGTCAGTTTTGATATTTCGAAAGGTATTTTAAGATTTCCGTAAAAAAATTGATATTTCGAAAAGAATTTTAAGATTCCGATAAAGAATTTTTAATTTATTTGAGAGACCTGGTATTCTTTCTGACGTTAAGTCCCAACTGGGACAGAGCCTAATTCTCAGCTTAGTGTTCTCATGAGTACTTACACAGTTTTTAACTGAGAGCTTTCAATGTCAATTGACCATTTTGCATGTGAATAATGTGTGGCAGATACGAAGATACTCATTACGATTATTATGTTCAATCTGGCATTACGATAATTATGTTGTTTCTTAGGAATTCTCGGATGTCGGATGGATTTCAGCTAATTATAAAGTAATTCTTAATTTTATGTAAAAATCCTGACATCCCAGATTCTCTGATTTCCTTTGGAATTCTGGAATACCTATAGTAATTCTGGGTTTCCGATATGCATTCTAGATTTGTTATAACTATCCTGGGATTCTGTAAGCCATTCTGGGATTCTTTTGGGAATATTGTAAATCCGGTATTTGATCTGGCTATTAATCTCTTGAAATTATTCGGGTATCTTTAAGACGGTATTTCTGTAAGAACCTCTGAAATTTCAGTGAGATTCCTGCAAACTCTGGTCCGAATCTTTGGAATTCTTGTAAACTTTAGATCCCTTTGATTTCCAGTTCCGTTGGGATTTCGGAGGAAATCTTCAATTATAGTATAAACCTTTGAGTGTCTGAATGTAAAAATGTAAAAGAAAATCCTTAATTCAACCACTATTGTGAGAATTTATTTTCATTTCTAAGAATTCCAGGGATACTACCAGGAAACGTACCGAAATAACGAGAATACCACAGAAATAATAAGAATCCCATATCCATCATCGGAGCTCAACATGCTGTTTTTCTTAATTCACAGAGGAAGCTCAAAATTCTACCGCTATTTCATTAAATTCTCAATACTGGAATCTTGAAAATGTTAGGAACTTTTTAATGTCACAATTGCTGTAATCTCAAGATTCTTTCATAGGATACAGATTTCTAGCTAAAATCCTAAAATTTTCAGAAAAATCCTTGTTTTTAAAATCATAAAATTCACATGCACATAAAGGGAATGGTGTAAAGTTACATAACCAACATGAATTTGTGTTCATGATCGATTACGCGATTCATAGCGGGAATGTAGTAATATTCATATTTTCACATGATTTGTCGTTTATGCATCGACAAATTTGGCATATATGCATGATTTTATTGATTTTAAGTGTCACTCTGAATGGAATTTTCTTAACGTGCAGCATCACTCTGCACTCTGAATATAATTTTCTTAACGTGCAGCATCAGTCACTGCTCATGTTCGAAAGTAGTAGGTACTACATGTTCGAAAGGTATTTTATTCATATCAAAAGTGTAGTAAACTTTGTGGATTTTGTTTTTGAGTAGATGCTACATGTAGTAAAGTTCAATGCTTTTTATTCATACCGCTCACTGTGTCCTTCGTAGCCAGAGATGCATTTTGAACGCTCATGAGCTGTGAGCGTTCGCCAATGTTCATTTTAGTGCTCTCGTGTTCATGTTCAGCTTTTTGAACACACACACGGCAACTAGATTGATCTCGAAGTAGTGATCTCCAAAGACAGATTTAACGAACATTTCAACCTTAGCGTTCCAAACTAACAACTTTTGAATAAATCGCGAATTTGCTTAGGAGGGCCAAACACCAAAACAATTTTTGATTTTTTTAGGCCAAAGACTATGAGGTTGGAGTGTTTTTGGCAATCCCTTATTGGGTCACTTTTGTACCCCTACAAGCGCTAGTTGGACCAAACTACAGCTGGGGAAAATCATCAATATAAACAAAGAACATGCTCTCTTTGGCGAAACGCTATCGCAAATCGGAAGGCAATTATGCGGTCAGATTTGCAGTGAATGAATCCCACCTTATAAACTTTTTTCAAAAGTGACATGAAATTCAATCGATAACTGAATAGCGGTTTTATTTTTCTATAATGCCTCGAATGTTTAAAAAATGTCTCCAGATCGGCAAATGGTTTATAGAAATGTTTCAGGAATATTTGAGTAATGGAAAAAGTGTATTCATTTTGTTTCGCGCCTTGACAGAATACTATAACCAGCAGCCAAGTCTATCGAGGAAACTCCAAAATATGGTTCTGGGGTCGACGTTCCAAGGCATATCATTTTGAATCCCGCCATTTTTGGGCACTCTAACACGCTCAATTTTCAGGAGATTCCATGATCCTGAAACGAAAAAAATACTTGAAAATAGCAATTGGTTTATTAAGTAGAATATGTTTACTCACCAGGAATCAATGATTTTTCTCTGTCTTTCCAACATACACCGAGAAAAACAAATGACAACGAACACGGTTGCCATGAGATGAACAGCGCGCTGTGATCAAACAGTGTAGATTGTTTGAACATGAACACGGCTCTCGTGAGCACAAGCTTTGAACAGAACATGAACAGAACACGTTCATCATGCATCTCTGTTCGTAGCCATGATGTCCCGGGCGATAAGTGAATATCGCCCACTGTCAGTTGTAAGAACTGTGAAAATAAAGACCATTGTTTTGTTTAATTGTTTGTTATGGTTTGATTATCAATGTTTGATATTGTTAAATCAGCTAATAATGTGCCAAAAAGTTGAAGCACATTCAACACTTCGATGGTTTTGGAAGGAGAGAAAACATTGAAAGGCATCCTGCAAGCCTCCAAGCAAGCAATCAGTTATTTTATTGCGACACTTGCTCGATTACGGATCATAAACATCAAACAAAACTTCGCATCCTGATTGCACTCTCGATTCAATTTACCCGAAAATGGCTAAACACATGGAGGTGTTGACTACGCTAGAAGTCGTCCCGTGCCATGGGCCTGGGTGCCGTGTTAGTTACGTGACCATGGCAACGAGTGAATTCGGCACCGCTCAAACGTCAAATTAGTGAACACGTGCATTGGTCCATTGCCTACACACTATTCAAAAAGTTTTCATTAAATGGGTTTCTTGCGTTCAAGTTGAAATAAATTTTAAATTTGTCAATTCGAATAAGCGTGCAGAAAGTTAATTGATCACTTTGACAGATAAGAGTAATTGTGGATTTTTAGTTTAGTGTGTATTATTTTGCGGTTTGCCTCGTCATTACGGTGTTTGTCAATCATATGCTTAGAAATTGGTGTGGTAAAAAAACACTATATATTTTAAATTCTTTTGAGTGAAAATTTTTAAAATGAGTGTAGGTGACTTGAATTATTTGGTTAAAAGTTTAAAGTACATTATATTTCATTTCCCAGGTGACGAAAGGCAAACAAGCTACTAAAGGTAGCAAACAAATTGTTGAAGAAAATATAGCCACTCTCAAATTTTATAGAAATATGGCATGTAGCTCAACGGCGTTAAACATATTGATTAACTTCATATTTTTTGAACCCTTCAGTGGACTCCAAGTGGTAAGTATTCTGAATATTGCAAACTGGAACTCTTCCACATAATGTAATAAATGATGCGTGTGCGCACAGTGGTTCAGATAAAAAAAAATGGCATGAATTCCGCATTCTCAATATTGCATTATTTTCAAACTTTTGTGCTTTGAAACATGATTTAGGGTTGAAGACTCTACCCCATTAAACATTTGACAGTTCAACAGCCGACTAAATTTGTTGAAAAATCGGTCGATTGTTGCACCGACGCTTATGAAAGATTAACACAGGGATCAACCGAATATCACCCGATTTAATAGGGTGGGCCGACGTAATCCTACTAAATAGGTGGATAAATCGGTATTTTAAGTAAAATCCAAGCAAGTTGACCTACTAATCACCAGATTTCGTCGGCCACCCGATTTAATCTGGTGATTAGTCAGTTGATCGCTGTGTTAAACTTCCATAGGCCTATTCAAATGACGTCTCAAATCAGCTGATCGGGAAGCACTTTGACATTTCTTCTATGAAAATGACAGGCCCGTGTTAGCACCTGTCCTCCACCGATGTAAACAAATGCATAGACGGATCTGTCACATGAAAAGGCCTATAAGCGTCGGTGCAACAATCGACCGATTTTTCAACAAATTTAGTCGGCTGTTAACTGTCAAAATGTTTAATGGGGTAGCTTGAGCATAGTCACAATTTTAAGTAGTAAAGTCACCATTAGGTAAGCGATTTTCGTTCATTTCAAAATTCTTATATTTGGCAAGTACCATGACCCCACAGTTATTATTATTATTATTTATTTTTACTAAAATTTTGAAAGCCCTGGGCTTGGGATTATATTTTCCAGGGAGCGATGAATTTTGATAATTGATCGCTGTTGTTAGTAGTTTTGATTAGATGTTGGGTAAATTTCAAAGCAATGGCAACCTTTTTATTACAAAATTTAGATTTTATCTTCTGACCTAAAGATTCTGGTTAAACTACTGTACTATGCAGTTGGGCTGCACTACGCTATCACTCATCAAAATTACTTTCACTTCGGGAAAATATAATTTCAAACTGGCGAGAAGATTACAGACTGAGGGTGGGTTAGGAGCACAATCAGACCCTTGAATGTGCAATGTGGGGTAGTAATTGGGAATGCCATTGACGGTCTGTAATCTTCTACGAGGTTTTCGAAAACCAACAGGGCGCGTGCACCGGGTTGCGGATAGGAGCAAAGGGAGATCAATAGCATCTACCTAAAATAATAGAGCAAAAAGCCGTTCCATGATTAGGTAATGTTAAGCGATCTTCTATGGTGTTCTAGTACTATAAAATTCTTCACTCACTGGGAATTCTGGCCTTGATAATATCAATAGTGATAAAAACATAAAATAATACCTAATACTTAATAAGCACAATGTAGCTTTAATGTAGTAATAAATGAAACAAAATCAATTTTCTATACTTGACAAGGTTTTGAAGACAATCAATGAGTGAAAGAACTACCTATTAGAAAAGCCACATCAGCTAAGTCTATACATATACAAATGTTGGTCATAGGGTCATGGCGAGCATTCGATATGTATGTCTATGACTGATTCTGATCTAATAGGGGCACTAGAAGACCACGCGGACAATTTCGAAACAAATTATTTTTATACATCGGTCTTACGTTCCGAAAGGCTCAGCTATGCTGCAAAGTAATTTTATAAGTTATTCATTACTGCTGTTTAATTGTTTATAATTCTAACAAAACTACATAATTAACTCATTACTAATCACTGTTCCTATATTCTCTTTTTCTCTCCTTCTTATCTGTTGCATGATTATGAGCATCACTAATATAATGCATGAGCATGCACAATAAGAATAATTTCAGGATTGAAAGCAGTACATGGATACCTGGATAGAATAGCTTCGAAAAGGGCGCTCAAAATATAATATTTCTGGTCAGGGAAGTATTTCATCAAGGGTATGTAAAATTTTTCCATTATTAACACCTAGATCACATAAACAAATGAACTAATATCAAATATTTTTTGAATATTTTTATATAAATCAGCATCGTCAATCAGTGTAAAAACAGATAAAGTTTGTAAAGTTATCAACATCGATTAAATTGCGCTCTGTATAGTAATGTTCATTCAGTATCAAAATCTCCTAAAGCGTCGCATTGTGCCATCAGCAGCCCTTAGCATCACTCTCATATTGTTATTATTTTGTTGTTTATAAAATTTCTAGAAAGCGATCAGCATATACTTTCTTACTTGTACAATGGCCGATCTATTTGGAATTTTAATAAGTCAAATCAAACTTCAAAACTCAAATTAAATTGCTTTCAGCACATTTACATTTTGCAGCATTAATCGCATTACTGTGTCAAGTCTTCTCCATTCCCTATACCCTACCCCAACCCTTCTTATCCTTTCCGATGGTGTTCAAGTGGTCCGCATAGACTATTACGGCCATTACCTATCCCTTACCCCGGCTTTGGACTGACTTGCGCTCTCATTGCCCCACCAAACGCTGCAAAATGAAAATGAAAATTTTTACTAAAATTTTGAAAGAGGGAAAAACCCCTTTGAGTGATTTCTAGTGGAAATCTTTCTCAAAGAGGCACAAAACCTCTTTATCTTTTCAATAAACGTTACAAATCAAACTTAAAACTAAAGGCTCATACGGTTACAAACCATAACAGAGCCAAAATACCCCACAGTTATGGATCAAATAGTGTTGAGTTCAACCTATAAAATTCAATAAAACATGGAAAACGTAAAATTGTAATTTAAAAGCACGAATTGGATCGTTTCAAATTTGAACTTCGATTAGTAAACTATTTTGAGTGTAATATTTACATAGGATTACATAAAAAATAAAAATTGTATCGGTTTCTGAAAACCAAATTATGGATC
Organism: Aedes aegypti; assembly: GCF_002204515.2. Classification (NCBI taxonomy): domain Eukaryota; kingdom Metazoa; phylum Arthropoda; class Insecta; order Diptera; family Culicidae; genus Aedes; species Aedes aegypti. The sequence continues at coordinate 230,423,288 of NC_035108.1, read as the reverse complement.
AAATTGTGACATATTACGGATCAGTGCGCAAAATCAAGAGATTTTCAACTCAATGCATCTGTATTGCATAATTTGGCGAAAGTTAACAATGCGTCACATATTACTGCAAAAAAATAGCAGTGTTAGAGCTGGAAACAAGGGTAAAATGCCCTTTTTTGTGATACTGCATTGTAGTAAGAGGTCATCCAAAAATGACGTCCATCATTCGGGGGAGGGAGGAGTCTACGAAAGTGTGCCATGAACTGTTTCCCCTCCACACCAAGTTTTCCACCCATTTTTGTCTGCTGAAAAAATAAATTTACAAACCTCGATGTTTTATGAGTTTTATGCTCAGTGCTATTGTCTAAAAAATTTTTATTTTAATTTTTTTAATTAATTATTTTTTAATGTCGAATCCAATGCATAAAATGGCAGAAATCTATAACCGTGGTAAACAATCATTTCTTGGCCCATATTATGGATCACTAGTTAGAAGTGCTAATATTCGGTATTTAGAATCAACAATCAATAAAAATATTTTCCAAAGATGAAATCATACTAAATCGAAGCGAACGAGCATGTTTTATGCCTATGGTGTTTCGCTCAAAAAAAGTAATTAAATTCCTTAGCTGAATAGGTTAAGAAATTTCCTACAGAAAGTCCCCTTTGAAATGACATTTCTTCTCACCTGCGTACTACGATCAGAAAAATGTGATTTTCTGGACCATTTCTGGAAAGAAATTTTCCACGCATCAAGATGGGCGATTTCTTTTCTTGTCAGTTCCATCATGCGGTCTTTCTTGTAGTCTTAACAGACCGCAGAGAACATTCTTACGGCGTGTCTGGTAGAACAATATTATCACAAAAAATAGGCATCGCTAAATATTTCACCATTCGAAAATATAGGTTTTTAGCTTTCATTTGACATGTTCCCCAAAAAAAGTCCACCGAGGGATCCCGAACTTTTTTTTTATTTTAAATTTTTCTTCAAGTTTATAACCTTTGGGTGCCGCTGACATCAAACGTCACTTTTACTGAGATGTCAGCAAAAGACCTACAACCGAAATTTGATCGGCATTCTGATTCAAGTGTGTGTTTGATTCTAGCGTATAACTGTTTCTTTTCATAGTTAGAATACATGAATTTTCTTTTGTCTGGAATTACACCCCTATTGAGACAAAGCCAGCTTCTCAGCTGAGTTCTTTGGTTATTCATTAACTGAGAATTTGCTTCCCCAATCGTTCATTTTTTTATATTGTATGTATCGATGAGATCGAACCAACCACACTGAAAAAAAAAAACGTAACTCCTAACAACTTAACGTAGCTTTTCCTTCCTTCCTTCCTTGGGAGCCCAGATAGCCGTAGCGGTAAACGCGCAGCTATTCAGCAAGACCAAGCTGAGGGTCGTGGGTTCGAATCCCACTGGTCGAGGATCTTTTCGGGTGGGAAATTTTCTCGACTTCCCAGGGCATAGAGTATCTTCGTACCTGCAACTCGATATACGCATGCAAAAATGGTCATTGGCATAGTAAGCTCTCAGTTAATAACTGTGGAAGTGCTCATAAGAACACTAAGCTGAGAAGCAGGCTCTGTCCCAGTGGGGGCGTAACGCCAGAAAGAAGAAGCTTTTCCTTCAAATACAAATCAGTGATAAATTCCGTACAAATTCAAGCTGAAAACGATTGATACGAAATAAAGCTCTGCTGCTGTGTTAATATTTTCATCTCTTCCACAATTAATGATACACAAAGATGCTTAATTTACTAGTTTGTAGTGAAAAAATAATGCAGAGAAGGTAATTCCTGCACTCTGTTGAAACTGTGTTCTATTTGAATAATGGTTGACTGCCGTTCTACGTATATTTGGCTTCAAAAATAAGCAAAACTGCCCCATTTCAGGATCAGAAAATCTACATTGGGGCATTTTTTTTAAAACAGTACGCAACAGTCGAAGGAATTCGATATCTTAGGAAGTTTGTTAATTAGGAGCCGGATCCTATTCTTGGCATTTTTGATTCACTTCGGCAGTGGGGTTTTTTAAAAGCTACTGAGCTCATATTTGGTCACAATATGCGTCGTACTAATTGCATTGCTTCTTATTGCAAAGTTTCAGACAATTCGGCCGAGAAAAACCCCCCATGTCAAAGTGAATCATGGAAATGCCCAAATAGCTCTGCACCCTATGATTGCCCACAAATTTGTGAAAAAGATCTTAGCTGTTACTGCGCTCTATGTCTAACTGCAAATCATTTTTTTCAGTTTCTGCAACGGAAATTTAATGTACATCTGATATCAAAAAGAAAGGACATATGATTTGATTTTGGAAATCTTATTTGACTCCTCCTGACTTGTTTATGGAGCTATTTGAAAAGCAAAGTATATGCTAGAAAATCTCGCACTATTGGCAAGCTCATGGCAGACCCTTGTGTCGATATCATCGCAAACCTCCAAAAAAGCTCCGAAAGGCAATGAACAATGCAGCAAAAGGAGATCATTTTGCTACGACCAATAAATGCAGCCACTTAATTGATGTTGTTTTCATGAAATAGTCCAAAAAATGCAATGGGACTAAACAGAAAATATCTTCCACTATATTCTTGTTATATTTTGAAATTATATGTTAAAAACATCAAAATAATTTCAATACTATTAAAAAAGTCGTTGGATTGTCACTTTCTCCGGGTTGCCGCAATAATATGTTTAATGAGGATGTTTGATGCTTTTTGCTAAGGTTTGGAGTATAGGTAGGGCGTTTAAGCATATTTCGTTTCCTGTCGCAGGCTTTTATAATGTTGATCGATTCATTTTTTTTAAACTCATAATAAACCAATAAGGACAGTCATTTATGGAATTACGGTTGATTGGCAAAGAAAACTCTCGATTAATAACTAAGTGCTCAACGAACTCTAAGATGAGAAGCAGGCTTTGTCCCTGCAGAGGTGTAATGCCAGATAGAAAAAGAAGAAGAAATTTAATGTATTCTTCCAATGAAAGGAAACAGTGCTCGGATCGATATACTTCCACAGTACAAATAAGTGTTCAACAGTCAAACTTCCAAAATTTTTAATCGAATAAGTGTCCTATGGCTCATTTAATCCTCAAAATCACATTGGACAGTTTTGTTTTTCACAAAGTGAAACCTAATTTGTACTAATGTATATTTATTTTATGAGTTTTATATGGAATTGAAACTTTAATCGAGCTTAAGATCAATGGAACTGTCTTTCATAATACAGTGGGGATTCGCTCGTTGGAGGTCCGCTACATGGAATGACTTGATGGTTGGATGTTCGCTGGTTGGAAAAATATCCAACTAAAAAGCACTTGAATGTCAAGAGAAGATGTCAAACTGACTGCAACTTCTGAATACAGTCGCATTAAAGTCTCCATATATGGAATAAATGTGTATGTATATGTGCGTTTCGTGACGATTTGCTCTCCAGATACGTTAGTCTGGAGCATTTTCACCAGCTGTCAGTCATTCGAACTAACGGGTCGGATTCGTTAGATGGAAGGCAGTCTTGTTCCAACCAGCGAATCCCCGCTGTAATGTACTGTAAACAGCAAAAATTTAAAATAAAAAAAAATGTTCGGGATCCCTCGGTGGATCTCTTTGGGGAAAACGTCAAATGAAAGCTAAAAACCTATATTTTCGAATGGTGAAATATTTAACGATGCCTATTTTTTTGTGATTGTGATTGTGAAAATTTGTGTTGAAAAATGAAATCAACTCAATTTTGACGAAAATGCATCGGACTGACTTACGATTCACAGTCAAACGTAGGGAGACATGGGGCAAGAGTGACACGCGGGGCAAAAGTGCCACCTCTAATTTCACGTAGTTCAAATCCTTTTTTGGATGTTTAACGCAGGATAAGAATACATTGAGTACTAATTGAGGGTTGTGTAAATATTACAGTTAAAAATGTTTAGTGCAAAAAAATAGAAAAATGTCTTATGTCTCACCAACGCGAAAAATGCGAAATATTATAAAAATGTCAGACTGGAAAACAAGGTTTGACTCCCAATAAATACAAAACATATTGATTTTTCCGCACAGTATTGATGATTTACAATTGTTTAATATAGCTGTGAGGAAATTTTTTCGAAAAAGTTTTTTTGACATTAAGTTTTACAAATATAAAAACAGTATGTCTGAACGGATTCGAATACTTTTCGTACCGTTTTAATAATACGGATTCCAAACGACAGAGCAGTACTCTAGCGTCGATCGGACGAGCGAACAGTACAGCGACTTGAGGCAATACATATTGGTGAAGTCCTTGGCGATACGGAAAATAAATCCCAAGGTTCTGGAGGCCTTTTTCACTGTATAAGTCACATGTCGCTTGAAAGTTAGCTGGGGGTCAAGGATCACGCCAAGATCTTTAACGTGGTCTACACGTTAAATTTCGTTGCCTCGAAGGTTATAGTTGAAAACAATTGGCTGCCGAATCCGAGCAAACGTAATTGTGGAGCACTTGCTTGGATTCACTGTCATGCATTTCAAGGTACACCAGTTCATGAAGGTGTCGATCTCCTGCTGAAGGTTTCTTGCATCCGACTCTTAGCGAATCCTACGATAGATCTTCAGGTCGTCTGCGTAGATTAAACGAGGGCCTTTGAGTACGTAATTGACGTCGTTAAAATACAGCAGAAAAATCAACGGGCCTAGATGACTACCCTGCGGTATACCGGAAGTGGCTAAAAACTCATCCGAGATAATGTCTTCAACTGTTACGGTTAGCTTGCGGCCGGTGAGATATGAATGAAGCCATCTTAACACACTGCCACAGATTCCGAGCGTTTACAGTTTAGCAATCGTTATTGCGTGATTTACTGTATCGAATGCCGCGGACAAGTCAGTATATATGACGTCGGTTTGGGCTCTTTCTGCTAGACTTTCGGTGATATGTGACGTCAGACAAAGAAAATTCGAAGCGGTCGATCTTCCGGAGATGAACCCATGCTGGGCGTCGCTAAGGTATTGTTTTCAATGCGAGAGCAATGGGTCCATAACGACGAGTTCGAACAACTTGGAAATTGCGCCCAGAGACGTGACTCCACGGTAGTTGTTCACATCCCTCCGCTCACCTTTCTTATAAACAGGAAACATGACGGCGGTTTTACATACGTATGGGAAGTCTCCGCTTGACAGAGACAGATTAAATACGTGACGGAGAGGAACTAAAAGATTTTCGATATACCTTTTTACAAAAACAGGCGGAATTCCGTCCGGGCCGGTATTGGTCGATGATTTGAGCTGTGAAGCAGCCCTAGAAATCATGGCGTCGTCGATGTTGAGCGTACCAAAGCTCAACATCGACGACTACCAGAAGTGGAACATTGCGAGCGGCTTGGATAATTTGTTCTTCAGAAACAAATTCGTTACTAAAAGTGCTCGAAAACTTGTCGAGGCTCACTGGTTACTTCGCCGTTCAACGTCATGGTTGAAGGGTAACCGGCTTCTTTCCGCTGATCTTTTACATACTTCCAGATGAATTTCGGGTTTGTCTTGTTGTGCTGAAGATTCTGCTGGTATCGTCTGAAACTATTTCGACTGCTTACTTTGTAGGCGAAATTTAATTTTTTGTAGTGTTCCTGCAATATTTCCTTAGAGCAGATTTCTTTGCTGTCTTGAGCATACGAAACTCTCGAGTCATTCACGGTTTGCTCTTAGCTGGATGAGATATTTTAGGCACATGGCGCTCAATGACATGTCTTAGTATATGCGAGAGAGTTAGGGCCACGTTATTGACATATTCATTAAAGGGGGGAGGGGCGATTCTGAAATATGTTGGACTCAAGGGGGCGAATGTTATTACAATTTGGGAAACACTGATCTAAATGATCGATTACCGTTAGCCTCATTAATTGGAGATAGTGGGAACATATAGTTATATGACCATTTTAGACCCAATTTCACTAAAAACGATTTGTTTCATAATTAATTGAACAGACATCTCTGAATTAAATTTATTATGTGCTGAATTGATTATTCAGTAGACGATACAATATTAAAATCATAAAACAAAGGAGATTATCGGGATCTTTTACACATAAATAAAAATAATCAGATAAAATTAAACAAAAATAAATCTATGAAGAAACCATCTGCAATTTTTTTTAATTGAAACAAATTACCTAGGATCAGGTTAGTTTCATAATCATTATTGTAGTAATTGTTGTGGGGCCCAGAAAGTGAGATTGTGGAAGAACGAGAATTTTGCGGAAAAGTGCGCGTTTTCCCGGTTCGGTTGTGATTGCGTCGGTCGCGGTTGTGCGTGCCGGCAAGATGGCGGATGCGAATAAATTTTCATTCGCGAAGTTGAACAACAGCAATTGACAGTGTTGGAAATTTCGCATGGAGATGCTACTCATGCGAGAAGAACTCTGGTACGTGGTTTCGGAGGAAAAACCAGAGGAACCGACTGATGCATGGATGAAGGACGATCAAAAGGCCCGTGCTACGATCGGCCTGTGCATTGAAGAAAGTCAGTACAGTTTTGTGAAAAGTGCTAACTCGGCGAAACTGTATTGGGACAATTTGCGCGAATATCATGAGAAGACGACTGTTACATCACGAGTGTCTTTGCTGAAAAAGTTGTGCAATTTGAACCTCGCAGAGAGTGGCGATTTGGAAAGCCACCTGATTGAAATTGAAGGGTTATTCGACAAGCTAACGATGGCTGGTCAGGAGTTGCAGGAATCATTGAGAGTCGCCATGATTTTGTGCAGTTTGCCGGATTCCTACGGCGGCTTGGTGACGGCATTAGAGAGCCGCCCCGACGCGGATCTCACAATGCAATTAGTGAAATCCAAGTTGCTCGATGAATATGAGCGAAGAAAAGAACGATCTGGTGATTCGAGTGGTGCAAAGGCGATGAAAAGTGCTACAAAGCCGTGGCACAAGCCCGGTTCTAAAAGTGATTCCGAAAAAGTGTGCTATCATTGCAAGAAGCCGGGGCATTTCCAGCGAAATTGCCGCTTGCTTGCAAAGCAGCAAAGTGATGGGAACAAGAAGAAGAACGAAGTAAAGCCGAACGCCAAGCAGGCGAAAGATGAATGTAGTGGTGTGTGTTTCATGGCAAGTGGTGAGCACAACGATGCGTGGTACATTGACAGTGGTGCTAGCTGCCATATGACGAACGACAAAAACTTTTTTTCGTCGCTTTCTATGAAAGTTGGTGCGAATGTGATTCTGGCGGATGGCAAAGTTGCCGAAACTGCTGGTTGTGGGGAGGGAGTAGTGCATGGCGTCGATGGAGAGGGTAAAGTGATTGAAGTGAAGCTGAAAAATGTGCTCTACGTGCCATCACTAACGAGTGGATTGATCTCTGTCGATCGATTGACCTCCAGAGGTCCATGGTCGTTTTCCGGATGAACGGCTGTGAAGTTCAGGACGCAACTGGTAAGGTGCTGGTCGTCGGAGAGCGATTCGGTTGCTTGCATCGTTTGAAGCTGGCGGAAACCTCAAATCAAGTTCAAGGTAAGGTACACCATTTAGATTGTCAGCATCAATGGCACCGACGTCTTGGGCATCGCGACCCCACAGTGATTTCAAGAATCAATAATGAGAACCTGGGTGTGGGTTTGAATGTTAGCGATTGTGGTATTCGCCAGACATGTGAGCCGTGCCAAAACGGAGGAAAGGAAATCGACGAAGATTATGGATCTGGTGCACACCGATCTTTGCGGACCGATGCGTACGACAACACCCGGGGGAAAGAGGTTTCTTATGACCATGATAGACGACTTTAGCCGTTTTACAGTTGTTTATTTATTGGAGAAAAAGTCCGATGCCATACAGCGAATCAAGGAATATGTCCGATACGTGGAAAATTTGTTCGGTCGGAAACCAAGAGTTGTTCGATCGGATGGAGGGGGAGAATACGCGAACAACGAGTTACGGGCGTTTTTTGCAGCAGAAGGAATTAAAGCTCAGTACACTACGGCGTACACCCCTCAGCAGAACGCCGTGGCAGAGAGGAAAAACCGTTCTTTGCAGGAGATGGCGACGACGATGTTACTCGATGCTGGCTTAGCTAAGCGGTATTGGGGCGAGGCAGTGCTGACGGCTGCATATCTTCAAAACAGGCTACCGTTGCGTTCTGTCGATACCACCCCGTATCAAAAGTGGTATGGTCGGAAACCGGAGTTAGGACATTTGAAGGTGTATGGATGTCCAGCGTACGTTCACATCCCGGACGTGAAGAGAGGAAAATTTGAAAGAAAGGCGAATAAGTTGCGATTCATCGGATACTCAGATGAACACAAAGGGTACAGGTTCGTCGATACGGAGACCGATAGAGTGACAATCTGCCGCGACGCCAGATTTCTAGAAATGGATGACGGGTCATACCAGGAGCAGAAAAATGAAGATTCCGCGAATGGTGACAATGAGTGGTGCTTCGTACCGGAGCCGAAACCAGCGAAGGAGAATGAAGAAGAGCTACCGGAAGATTCCGGAGAAGTACCGGATGAGTGTGATGTGAGTGAACTCGAACAATATTTTGATGTGAGTGCTGAATCTGAAGACGATCCACTATGTGTGAAGGAGGAGCTCCAGGAAGCTTCGAGCGATGAACCGGTAGGTGTCAGGCGATCTGAGCGCCGTACTTGTGGTGTATTGCCGGACCGTATGTCCGATTTTGTAGTTGGAGTGGCAACGCATTCGGCAGAGGAGCCTACAACTTATGCGGAGGCAATGGGAAGTTCGGAGCGCGATCTTTGGAAGGATGCAATGGATTGTGAGATGCAGTCACATCAGAAGATCGGAACGTGGGAGCTGATGTCACTGCCTAAAGGGAAGAAAGTCGTAGGCAGTAAGTGGGTTTATAAGGTGAAGCGAAATGAGGCAAACGAGATAGCGAGATACAAGGCGCGCATTGTGGCGCAGGGATTTACTCAGCTTTATGGTGTAGATTACTCTGAGGTGTTTTCCCCTGTGACCAAACATGCTACCCTGAGAGTCCTGCTGACATTAGCCAGCCAACAGCAACTCGTGTTGAAGCATCTGGATGTCCGAACGGCGTACCTGTATGGAGACATTGAGGAGGACATGCGCCAACCGCCCGGATATGAGGTTCGGGGAAAGGAGGAGTTTGTGTGCAAGCTCCGTAGAAGTATTTACGGGCTAAAACAGTCAGCGAGATGCTGGAACAGAAAACTATCCAGTGTACTGTCGGTAATAGGATTCAAGGCAAGTTCAGCTGATCCTTGCCTCTACGTGGCGACTAGGAACGGAGAGAAGGTTTATCTAGTCGTGTATGTCGACGATTTTTTGGTTGGATGCCGGAGTGAGAAGGAGATCAACCACGTTTATGAGGAACTCAGCAAGCATTTTGCGATCGTGTGTTTGGGAGATGTGAAGTATTTCCTAGGACTAGAAATAGGAAAGGACAACGGAGTGTACAGTTTGTGCTTGTCGAACTACATCGATAAGTTGGTTGTCAAGTTAGGTTTGAAGGATGCGAAAGTGGCAAAGACCCCAATGGATCAAGACTACATCAAGGATGAGACGGAAAGCAACTCTTACGAGGACGGAACGATGTATAGAAGTGTAGTGGGTGCACTCATGTACATTGCTGTTTGTGCACGCCCAGATATTATGACAAGTGCTGCCATCCTTGGCAGAAAGTTCAGTTCACCGACAGAGGCCGATTGGACAGCTGCCAAACGAGTAGTCTGGTACTTGAAAAGTACCAAAACATGGAAGTTACGACTAGGAGGAGCAAGTAATGAAGAGCTAGTTGCTTTCTCTGATTCTGATTGGGCAGGCGATAAAGGAACGCGCCGGTCAACAACCGGAATAGTAGTCTATTATGGAGGAGGAGTTGTGTCTTCGTCGAGCCGCCGGCAGGAATGCGTGACGCTATCCACGATGGAAGCGGAATACGTAGCTCTTGCTGAAACATGCCAAGAAGTGATTTGGTTGCGACGTTTGCTCGAGGATTTTGGCGTGAAGCAGGAGAATGCAACCGTTGTCAACGAAGATAACCAAGGTTGCCTAAGTTTTGCGAAGTCTGAGAGATCAACGAAGCGTTCGAAACATATCGAGACGAAACATCATTTTGTGAAAGATTTGTGTGACCATGGAGAAGTTGTTCTAAAGTATTGCCCGACGAATGAGATGAACGCAGATATCCTGACGAAGCCTTTGGGACTGGTGAAGCATTATCAGTTTACTGCTAATTTAGGATTGTTTGGAGAGAAGCAAGGGACCAACCATTGAGGAGGAGTGTTGTGGTTTTACAATGGATTGCCCCTGTTAAGTGTTCACCCCTGGTAGTCATCGTCATCGACCGACCAACGGCGCGCCAAAAGTGCGCGCGAACGAAGAGAGAAGAAAGCGAAGAAAACAGTTTCTTTCATTCCACTATTGTTAACCGACCGAAGTAGAAGTAAATTACAAGTTCAGTTTTGTTTCGTAAAGTGTCCGTGTGTTAATTCATTTTTTCCCACTACGTGATTTCCACTGCGCGTGTGTCCTCTGCCGCCCTCAGTAATTTCGTGAGAGTCAAATTGCATTTTACACGAAATTATTGGGGATATAATTTTCTCCTTATTTTTGTTATTACAATAGGGATTTTTTTTTTGAAAGCTACAAAGCTCATATGAACTAATCTACGATGACGTCATGCCGCAACTTCCAGCGGGAAGAAAATCTTTACTGCGGGCCGTGTTTACAACATGGCCCGCATTTACAGCGGAAAAGAAAAAGAAAGTCGACAATAAAAGAAGACCGTGGATAAGTTCATTGTGCTCCCCGATAAAAATCAGAAAGAGCGCTTCGCTCAATTTCCACTTCTTTATCAACGAACTTAAGGTAACACTCGTTAAACTCATTGTGACATCCATGAACAATGTATGTTCAAACTATCGTTGAAAAGAAAATATTTCTGTTTTATATCATATCGGTCATTCGGTGATCTATCGGATCATATGCTTGCCAACAACAGGCATGTTGATACACTTTCAGTTCATCTCTGTCCGGTTAGAACGGCATTCATATCCCCAAAACTACAAAATTGATTATCATTTATGAGCAAGTAAACAGTTGCACCTTAAGCACCGCCAACATATTTTCAATCGGAAGGATTTTGGCGCGCTCGAACTGACAAATCCTCCGTTGTGGTGAAACTTCTTCCGTCGACGTTGTGTCGGACTGTTTTCAAAAACAGTCGAGATAAAAGCCGAGCTGGTAGAGCAATGACAGTTAGTTCGTTTAAAACTTCGCTTCGGAAGTCCAACCGGCGAACTCCAGATTGGTGCTGCGAAGTCAAAAAAAGCCGTAAAAGCTCATCTTCGAAAGCAATACATACTACATGTTCGAAAGATTTTTTAACAAAAAAAAACAAATGTAATCATTTTGAGAGGTTGAACAGGATAGGCAGCGCTAGTAAAAAAGCGGAATGCGCTATTCGGTTTAGTGCCAGAAGGGAAAAGTGTAGTAAACTTTGTGGATTTTATTTCTGAGTAGATGCTACATGTAGTAAAGTAAAACGCTTTTGCTAAAAAGTGTATATTGTTTCGTTATAGATCTTTGAGCTGCATTTCCAAACTAATAAAAAGCAAAAAAATCAACAAATAAAAATCGCATTGACAAAAATTTAAAAAAGGATAATATTTCATATTTTTTGCTTCATGCAAAACAACTTTTACCGAAGTAATTCCAAGCGGATAACATTACTCTTCAAGAAAAATTCAAAACAAACATAATGCATGTTCGTTTGGCTTACGCTTTGACAGCTCTCGCTGCTCGATTGGCTCGCACATTGACAGAAATGTCAGTTTCCGCGAATCTCTCTTATATTGCGGCGCTTATATTAACTCCACATCCAGCGGCGGCGGTAACGCGCAGAAGATATGCGCGCAATTCAAACGCAACGTCAAAATTCAAGTAGGCTTGGAATTTTTCGTCCTTCAAGGACACAAATGTTTCAAATTTGCCCAATCTGAAACATTTGGTGATTTTCATTATCACTGCGACGGTATATCGACATTTTCAGATAATCGCATTACGTGGATTTATCTTGCAGAGCACAATAAAGGATCGCTAGTGAAAAGCGGTATAAAAGTGACGTTTGTTCTGGCGACTGACGGAATGACACGCACACTAAAATATTGTTCGAATTTCCTCAATTATAGAGGTCTCCAAGCAAACTGCCACGAATACCAACGCACAATCAATCTTACACAAGTCGATTTCCTCAGAATGAAAATGTATCGTTGTGTGTTTGACGTCATTGAGCTTTCGGTCAACGTTAGTCCAACAAGGAAGTGGTTGTTTTGCTGCAATTCTGTTTATATTTGCATTCTCACAGCAAACAAAAGCAATGTTGTGACAGTTCTCACAGCAAAAAAAATGTCAACATTGCACTACTACGCAGGCAACTGGATTGGTCTATTGATGGTCATTGCAAATATTGTTTATCAACAAAGTCAAGATGCTCTCCGTGCTTCTCTAGTATAATCATATTCTCTGATACATATTGCGCTGTTCATACCAAATCGAACAGCACAGTTTGAAAGTGTGACACTTAGAAGTGTGACGGCAGAATGCACCTTGCGATCTGACAGCATTTTGACAAAAAGAAATGTCATGAAAAGCCACGTGCTACTAATTTTGCCTTTGTCTTTCACTGTTTTGTTTTGGTTTTTGATCTTCCACAACCACTGGAGGGCGAGCTAGGTTGCCAGTTATGCAATCTTTTTCATTAATTTCATTGAAAAAGTTTGAGCAAGAAAAAAGGCTTCATATTGTATGGAATTATCTTCTTCTTCATTTTTTTTCAATTTTCAATTAATTTGAACTTTAAACAAGTGTTTTAACATAGTTATAGTATAATTACATCAGGCAGCGCAACGCTAAAATTGAAAATTTGTGTCCCCCTCCCCCCTTGTTAGTATTACTTTTTTTGGGCCAACCTAATATGGCTTTGCTAGAGGCTCAGGGTCGTACACAGAGGACTTCCTCACATCGTTTTTGGTACTTCGCGTTTTGGTACCCACTTTCTGGTCGGTTTGCCCTAACTTGATCCTGATTTTCGAGTATACAGCTCAAGTGCTGCTAGTGCTAGTTTCTGGCAATTAATTATATTGCGTTGCATCGTCATATTTGATGACGCTTTTCCTCTTTTCAACATTTTGTTGAATGTTTTACGCATCAGTGAGGTATCATTGATGTCTCCTATCCAAAAAATCATATATTTTGTTAGTCCCAAAAGAATCAAAACAAAGACACTGGACGCCATGTTGAATCAATGTTGGGTAGCTAATTATTGGCTCATTTCACCCCCTGGTCGTACACAATGACTCCACTGATAAAAATCCACACGCTTGATCTGTGTGTTTAAAATTATGGATCGATTCATGAACGTCCATATCGATTTGCTATGATTTTCTTGCAAACCTCGTATGTGTTACACATTAAATTCCTTTGTTTTGCTTCATGGATTGATTCATCAACCGACAACAGGGATTCCATATTTTTTCCACATAAGTTCCCGAAGCTTTCTCTTCAGATTCGTATGTGTCAACCTATGGACGCATAGATCATCACTCCAACACTGATTCAGTGTGTTTTGCTTATGGTTATCTTGTGTCATAATCATCATGTTCAAGTTGGTCGATTCATTGATATGCGCAATGAGATTGTTATAATGAAATCGATGAGCTATGCTATCGATTTTCATGTTCAAAGTTTCTAAATTATTTGTGATCAACCCATGGGATGCATAGTGAACTGAATTGCGGTTGGACCTCTTGTCGAACGACAGTCATCATCATGCTTCCAAAGAGAAGAAGCAAATTTTGAAGCTGAAAGTGTTAGATGAAAATTTGTGAATTCGATTTTTCTTTTATTAGTGAAGTTGACCGATATACGAGAATTCTACCTTTCTATAAGAAAACATTGATTATAATGTATAGTTTAGTAGAAAAATCGGATTCCACAAACAGATTTTCCTGACTTTCAGTTTCGAAAAATATGGAATATGCTTATCCCTGGCTTCCCAAATTATGGATTTGCGGCGCCCCGCTTGTTGCTGGCTCACTGGTTTGAATAAAAAATCAAGAGAGCTTGCGATAAGCAGAGGAGCCTCGGATCCATATTTTGGGGAGCAAAAGTTCTTCTACCAAATTTCTTCTTTCAGTCCCATGACATTCATGTTCTATCACACATGACTATCTAAAGCTACTACATTTCGAATTCAATAAGCAAATCAGTTGGTTTTCATGATCAATTGCTGGCAACCCTGCTGCGCTACTTAGCTGTGTTTTTTGTTGTGTCATCCGTTTCATCAATATTTCATCGAAAAACGCCACCCACAATTCATCTACGCAACGTCAGATCGCTTGAACCCGGCCAATCTTTTCCCGCACGATTAATCTGCTACTCCCAGCCAGGTAGGATCAGTGAATTCTGTGCAATTCCGAGCTGGCTCGAGTGTGGTTTTGAGAAAATCGCTCTCCGCCATTGCCCCATCAATAAAAATCTCCCACCTCGCCACTCTCCACCTGCGCTGCTCTTGCAAAACATAAACAAACATCCATTGCTCCTGCCAGCAGCGCATCAACTGCAGTTAATTATCGCTCCAAACTCACCCACCTGTATCAGCTGAGCCAATAAACTTCAGTTGCTCCTGCTGTTCTTCTCGCTCTGCAGTCCGAAATTCCCACCAACCCCGCATAGAGGACCGAACCCAAATTGCATCAATTTCCCCATCGCTGCAACTTCATCGTTTTTGCTTTGCTGACGATTGCCAAGGTAAACAATACAAACTTCACCGACAGCTTTGTGAGTAGGGAGACAGAGAAACGACATTTCGGCATCTGTCATCGCCAGTGTTGCCAGTTCCACCGACTTTTGAGCTGCTTATTGCTGTTACGCTTGGGTGACGCTTCTGTGCTTCTATTTCGCCGATTTAAATCGACAGTTTGAAGAGATGATGGAAATTTGCAACAGCTGCGCAGTAATGATGAATGCTCCGGAAGTTGTATGTAGTGGATTTTGCAAAGCAACTTTCCATTATAAATGCGCTAAAGTGTCGGAGTCTTTCTACAGGGAGATTTGCGGTAACCCAGCTGTGTTTTGGTTCTGCAGAGGTTGCTGCGATCTGATGAAGAGCGCCCGTTTCAAAAACGCTATGACTTCGACAAACGCTGCCACTTTGGAACTCAAGGATGCTTACCAGAAGGTGGTCGAAGACTTGAAAACGGAAATAAAAGAAAGTCTTATCGCCGAGCTGAAGCAGGAAATCCAAGGCGGCTTCAACAAATTATCCCCTGCAGTGCTTTCTCCAGTTCCTCGGCATTTCCAATTCAACTATCGTGCAACACCTAAGCGAATGCGCGATGACGATACATCCGGGCCGACGGAACATCCACCGAAGATCTTCTGTGGCACTGGCCAATCATCGAGCAATGTGTTAAGCGAGTCAACCTCAAGCCCGGACGATAAATTTTGGTTGTATCTGACGAGAATTTCACCAGAAGTCACTGAGAACGACGTGCTGAATCTTGCGAAAGAATGCCTACAAACTAGCGAAGTCGTGACCAAATCACTAGTTCCACGTGGAAAGCCATTATCTATGCTTTCATTTGTGTCCTTCAAGGTTGGAGTTAATAAAGGCCACAAATCCAAAGCGATGGATCCCGCTACCTGGCCCCAAGGGATACAGTTCCGCGAATTTGTTGACCAAGAGTCGAACGCCCGACATTTTTGGAAGCCCCCGCAGCGCATAGACCCGGGAGCATCATCATCGAATCAACTCCAATCCAGTCAGCAAACCTCAACGCAGCCCTGCATCACTCTGAGTTAAACCGCCGTTCCCCGAGATCTACTGCCGCTACTCGGAACTACCTGACAGTTTACTACCAAAACGTCAGGGGCATCCGAACCAAAACGCAAGAACTATTTTTGAGTTTATCGTCCTCCGACTATGATATTATAGTTCTTACAGAAACGTGGCTGCGTCCTGACATTGCAAATGCGGAATTTGCTGCAAACTACAATATATTCAGGTGTGATCGGAATTCTGCCACTAGCAACCTTCAGAGAGGCGGTGGGGTCCTGATTGCCGTGAAAGCCGCATTGAACTGCAGATCAGTAGTGTTAGAAAACTGCAATAACCTCGAGCAAACTGTTGTACTGGTGAAGCTTCAGCAGTCGTCGATTTACGTTTGTGGGATCTATCTCCGCCCCAACTCGCTACCGGTGCTCTACGCCTCGCACTCTGCAGCCATTCAACAACTCTGTGAACGCATTTCGAGCTCTGACACAATTGTTGTTGTAGGGGACTACAACCTCCCTCAATTAGTCTGGCAGATGGATGATGACGTCGGCAGTTTGCTTCCTTCTAATGCCTCCACCGAACAAGAGATCACCTTGGTTGAAAGAATGGTTGCCTCCGGATTACATCAGATCAATAGCCTTTTGAATTCAAATAACCGCTTGCTGGACCTTGCATTCGTGAATGAAGTAAACGACGTTGAGTTGATCGAGCCACCGTCTTCTCTCCTCCGGGTGGACCGCCACCACAGGCCGTTTGTTCTTCGTATTGACGTGAGCGATATTCGTAGGCAGTTGGCAGGTAATCCAAATCAAGCCGATGAATTTGATTTTCGACGATGCAACTTTGCTGAGCTAGAAGCTGCTATCTCTTCCATTGACTGGAATTCTTTGTTTCACGGCATGGACACTGATCAAACGGTATGTATTTTCTATGAAACTTTGTACGAAATTCTGGACGAGCATGTTCCACGTAGACGACGCCGACGACATTTCTACAAACAGCCTTGGTGGACATCCGAGTTGCAACACCTTCGCAACGTTGTGCGCAAATCTCGTAGACGCTATATTCGATCGCGGACCGTTCAGAATCGAGACAATCTTCGTATCATCGAATCCCGTTACAAAGAATGTCAAACAACCTCGTTCCGAAACTACGTTACCAACATGGAAACGACTGCAAAGCAGGATCCCTCCGGTTTCTGGACGTTTATTCGGAATCGCAAGCGTGCTAATAGATTCCCTGCCGAAATGACATTCAATGACACCGTCGCCAACTCTCCCGAAGGCGTTGCTAATTTGTTTGCAGAATTTTTCGAAAGCGTGTACTGCACAAACTCACCAACGTTCTCGCCTGACTGTGTTAGCAATTGTCCAGCATTCGATTTGAATGTCGCACGTTTCGATGTCACACAGCAAGATGTTTCGTCCGCCTTGCGAAAACTCGACATCACAAAGGGACCAGGGACAGATAATCTTCCTCCGTTGTTTCTCAAGGAGTGCGCTGATTCTCTTCAAATTCCGCTGACGATAATTTTCAATCGATCGCTCCATGACAGCACTTTTCCGATGCTCTGGAAAACAGCCTCAATCACTCCGATCTTCAAAGCAGGTTCTACTCGTGCAGTTGAAAACTATCGAGGAATCTCGATTTTATGCTGCCTGGGGAAAGTCTTTGAAGAATTAATCCATAGCGTTTTGTACACTGCATGTCAACCTCTGATATCAGAATTTCAACACGGATTCGTCAAAAAGCGTTCAACTACGACAAATCTCATGACGTTCACAAACTTTCTCTCGACCGAAATCGAAAATAAGCACCAGGTAGACGCCATCTACTTCGACTTTTCCAAAGCATTTGATAAAGTCCCGCATGATCTCGCTATTGCAAAGCTTAGACACCTAGGTTTTCCAAATTGGATAGCTCTATGGTTGCAGTCCTATCTAACGCAGCGTAAGGCGTTCGTCAGTATCAACGGCACGCGTTCTCGCGTTATCTCAATCACGTCGGGCGTGCCGCAGGGTAGCGTGTTAGGACCGCTGATATTCATTCTCTTCATCAACGACCTCTGCTTCCGACTAAAATCAGGAAAATTGTTGTACGCGGACGATTTGAAAATTTACAGGGTAATCATGTCTCATTTGGATTGCTGTGCGCTACAGAACGATATAGATGAGCTTGTGAATTGGTGCCAGCAGAACGGTATGGAGCTGAATATAAAAAAATGTAAATCGATTGCATTCTCTCGTCGACACTCACGAATTGATTTTGAGTATATGGTCGGATCGGAACGGATCGAATGCGTGGATTCAATACGCGACCTTGGAGTTACTGTCGACAGCAAACTACGTTTCAATGAGCATGTCTCCCTCACTACCGCAAAGGCTTTTGCCGCTCTAGGATTCGTTCGTCGCACCACCAATTATTTTAAGGATGTATATGCACTCAAGTCGCTCTACTGCTCTTTAGTTCGTAGTATTTTAGAATACGCAGTTTGTGTGTGGTCACCGCATCACACGACACAAATCGTCCGGTTGGAGAGAGTCCAGCGAAGTTTTATTCGATATGCTCTTCGTCAACTGCCATGGTCTGATCCCGTAAACCTGCCAGAATACCCAGCCCGCTGTAGACTGATAGATATCGAGACACTTGCTTCCAGACGCAACAATTTACAGCGACTTATCGTATTCGACCTTTTAAAGGGGAACTTAGATTGTTCATCGCTTCTCGACAATGTTCCATTCTACGCACCCAATCGCCATTTGCGAGAACGGGACTTGCTACTCATCAGGCGGCATAGAACGTCTTATGGATTCAACAACCCGCTGTCCAAGTGCCTTCGTCTGTTTAATAGTGTTAGTGCTTTGTTCGATTTTAATGTGTCTAAGTATGTTTTTAAGAATAGGATTAAGGATTTAGATTAAGAAACAGTCTGTGGGATTTCAATAATTCGAGACAGTGACAAATAAATAAATAAATAAATAAATAAATATTTGGAAGTTCATGTTTGTTTCACATGACAACCTAATGTTGATACACATGTTATTGTACCGTGAAATCAATGATGAAATCCATATGGCTACCACACTCAAATCATGTGGTTTTCCTCATTGCGCAAATCTATAAGTAAAACACACGACCTTGACGTGTAGATTTTTCTCAGTGTCCGGTGAGGAAATTGGGTGATGGTCTAATGGTCTTATCCACTGGTGTACTAAACTGACTCGGTCGAAGAATTTTGACACTAGAGCGGGTCCAGATCACGTGGGGAAGCATACGGAAGCGTGCCCCGCTCAAGTGTCACAATTCTCAGACCGAAGTCCAGTTGTTAATTACACCTATCGTTTGTCTGGTGAGTTGCAAGCTTACTGTCAATGATGATGTCACGCTACACGATAAGTGTTCATCTGCAACAACCAGACAGCTCACCAATCCACCGCGAGGTGGATCGTGCTGAGTTGTTGAGTTGAAGGAGAGCGAAAGAAGGAAGGCACAAAAGTCTGTTTGACAGCTCTGCAGAAAGCGCATGCGCACGGACAGAGTGCGTGCGCACGGAAAGAGCGCGTGCGCACGGAAAGAGCGCGTGCGCACGGAAAGAGCGCCAGTTCGGCTCGATTTGCAATGATCGGTTATTATTATTATTTTTTCGCTATTGGATATTCTATGGTTTGGTTGATCGATGTTAAAGTTTGTTTTAAAAGCAGCTCCACTTATTTTGAAACATATTGCCGTGTACAATAGTAGACAACACAACTAATTTAATTAAAATAATTTGAAATTATAATTAGTACATATACAAAAGGGGAAGAACGTTTAGGCTGGTTGTGCATTACGATAAAATCTCTTAACATAAGCAATGCTTGTTGTTGGTTCTTGTGGAAGGATCAACATGTTCGGCTTAACGAATCTTATTTTAAATATCGAATAACACCACATGCAATTGAACAAAAAGGATGTGATTACAATAGACTTTTGATATTTTCAATTCTGAACCACCGCAAAAAAAAATATTGGGAATCAAAATTCTTCTGAGGATCAATATTGTCGTTCATTTATGGGGATAAATTATAATTGTTATTGTTCTATACATACTTATTTATTATAATTACCTGTAAATATTGATACAGCACAATTCAAGTATTTAAATATCAAATAGCAAACATAGATATGGTCGGTGTTCAGACAGACTGAACCAAGTGTTTTTTCAATCGAGTAAGAAAAATGTACCCCAAACATGTGAAACATCAAAATATTATAGATATTTACTGTAATAATGGAACTTATCTATTTGATGATACATTTGTATCAAAATAACATGGAAGATTTAAAATTGATGGAATTCTTTACGTATCCTTAGAGCTCCAAAATTCATCTAGTCTGGTCTGTCTAAACACCGACCATATGATTCTCAAAAACTCATGAGAATGGTATTTTACTCTTTGAACTGTTATTTAATTTGGATGTGTTTAAAAGATTTATAAATTTAATTTATTATTGATGTTACGAGCTATGTCTGTAGTTAAACTTAATGCTACACAAGAAATATATTTGAATCAAAGTATTTTTATATATAAATCATATGAAAAAAAAAATGTTCCAGAAAGTACTCTAGAATTCTTTGGGAACGTCTCCCGGGATTCTTCCTTAAATCATTCATGAATCCTTCAAATCCTCTCTGGGATTGTTCTGCTGAAAATCTTGAGATTATTTCTGAATTTTCTTCCAGATATCGCTTTGGGATTCATAAAAAAAACGTTACCATTCCGGTATTACTTCTGAGATTCTTTCGGATATCCCATTGCGATTATTCTGGACATCTTTTTGGATTTTTTTTGCAGAACTCTGTATGTGATTTTGCGTGTATCTCCTTAAGGATTACTTTTGAAATCCAGGAAATTAAATTCTTTGAAATTCTTGAAAATTGTTTTCGAAATACTATGGAAGATTTTACCATAAATCCTGATGCAATCCATTTGGATATTTAAAGAGGATTTTATCAAAATATGTACGACTCTACTAGAAATTCTTCGAGAATTCCTCCGAAAATAACTCTAGATTTTTATCCGGAAATACTTCTGGTATTCTTATGAGAATGCCTCTGGTATTCTTCCAAAAATGACTTGAGATGCTTTCGGAAATCTTTCTGAAATTCTTCAAGAAATTCCACTGAGATTTTTACGCCAATATCTTTGAAATACTCCTGGGACTCTTACAAAAATCCTGTTGGAGTTTTTTTTTTCGGATATCTTTCTATTCTAAATTTTTCAATAAATTTTGCTGGGATTGTGCTGTAAAACCTGCTAAGATTCATCCAAAAATACGACTGTCATTCTTCCGGATATCATTCAAGAATTCCACCAGAAGTTTTCGTGAGATTCAACCGTAAATCGTTCTGGTATTTTTCAGAAATTCCATTGAGATTCTTAAAAATATCCTTCTGAAAAATTTTCTGAGAATTGTTTTGGGATTATAGAAGGATTTCCAGAAGAATTCCAAGGCGATTCACAGAAACATCACTTCTGTATGAAGGATTATCGTTAATATCTGAAATAATCCCATGAGAATTCTAAATCCAAATTACAGTGATATTCAAAAGAATCCCAGAAGTTATTTCGCCAGAATTACTGAAAGATTTAAAGGATATTCACAGACATCCAGAAGATTTCATGAATATTTTCCAGAATAATTCCGATGTCCAGATGAACTGCAGAAAGATTCATGGAATAATTTCAAACGGGATTTTCGGAATCATTTGAAAGTAACTTTTAGAAGACCCTCAGAAAAAGGAATTAGTAATCAAAGTAATCGAAAAAATCTCATTATTTCAAGCAATGCTCGTTGGTTCATGTCGAAGGATCAACATGTTAGGCTTAACGAATCTTATTTTAAATATTGAATGACACCACATACAATTAAACTAGTATGTGATTACAATTCTGAATCACCGCAAAAAAAAATATTTAGAATCACGATCCTTCTGAGAGGGATGATGTGGTGGATGCACATTCTAATTAAAATTGTCGTTCAATTATGGCGATAAATTAAAATTGTTATTGTTCCATAAATACTTGTTTATTATAATTACTTGTAAATATTGATACAGCATATAAAAAGACATTGGTCCAGAAATTACTCCAGAATTCTATGGAATTTCCCTCCTGGGATTCTTCCTTAAATCACTTATGAATCCTTCAAAACCTCTCTGGGATTGTTCTGGAAATCTAAAGATTATTTCTGATTTTTCTCTAAGTTCTTCTGGAAATCACAGAATACTTACATATATCGCTTTTGAACTCATCTAAAAAACATCGTTAGCATTCCGGTACTATATCTGAGATTCTTTCGGATATCCTTTGTGATTCTTCTGGACATCTTATTGGAATATTTGCATAAATCTGTATGTGAGTTTGCGTTTATCTCCTTAAGGATTACTTTTGAAATCCTGGAAATCAAATTCGAATCGAAATTCTCGAAGATTCTTTCGGAAATTCAATGGAAGATTCTAACAAAAATCCTGATGCAATTCTTCTGGATATTTTTAGAGGATTTTGCCAAAAAATGTACTACGACTCTACTACAAATTCGTCGAGAATTCCTCCGAAAATAACTCTGGCCTTTTCCGGAAATACTTCTGGGATTATTATGAGAATACCTCTGGTATTCTTCCGGAAATCACCTGAGATGCTTTCGGAATCCCTTTAGAATACTTTCGAGGATGCTTCCGAAAATCTTTCTGAAATTATTCTAGAAATGCCACTGAGATTTTTACGTCCATATTCTTGAAATTTGTCTGGGACTCTTCCAAAAATCCTGTAGGAAATCTTCCAGATATCTTTCTAGCATTCTTTCGGGAAGCCTTCTGGGATACTTTCGAAAATCTTTCTAAGGATACTTCAAATCCTTCTGTTAAGGATTCTTGCAGAAATTCTTCCCGAATTACCTCTAGACTCTGGGAGTTTCCTGAATTTTTCAAGAAAACTGTTATTATTTCGACTATCTCTCTAGGATTCTTTCGGAAATTCTTCTACAATACCCCCAGATTTCTTTCTGTTATGCTGCTGGAGGACTTCAAAACATCTTTCAAAGATTCTTCCAGAAATTTTACTGGAATTTTTCAAGAAATTCTGCTGGGATTCTTCCGTAAAACCTGCCGAAATTCATCCGGAAATACGACTGGAATTCAACAAGAATTCCACCGGAAGTTTTTGTGGGATTCAACCGTAAATTGTCCTGGTATTTTGTTTAAATACATTGAGATTCTTAGGGAAAAATATACAGGATTCTTAAAAATATCCTTCTGAAAATTCTTCTGGAAATTGCTTTGGAATTAAAGGAGGATTTCCGGAAGAATCCCAGGTCGATTTACAGAAGAACCACAGAGAAATCACTAAAATATTATCAGGGAGATTTCTAAAGGAATTATTTTAAGGATTCTCGTAAATTCCTGAAACAATCTCAGGAGAATTTCGAATGGATTTTGAATGTTTTTTACAGTGATATCCAAAAGAATCCCAGAAGTTATTTCGCAAGAACCCCTGAAGATTCAATGAAAAGTCACAGACATCCAGACGATTTCATGAATATTTTCCAGAATAATTACGATGTCCAGAAGAGCTCCAGAAAGATTTACGGAATAATTTCAAATGGAATTTCCAGAACCATTTAAAAGTCACTTTCAAAAGATGCTCAGAAAAAGAAATCAGTAATCAAAGAATCTCATAGGTATTTTTTTTAAAGTCCCAGTGACTGTCCGATAGTTTTCTTGGAGGATTTCCATTTGAAGTCAAGAGGGATTTTCAGAAAATTCTGCCAAGGATTTAAGAAAATTTTCAAGGAGAATCAATGATAAATCACGAAAAAAATCAAAAACACTTCCTTATGAATTTCCAGAAGAATCACAGAGTTTTTTTTTTCTCAAAAAATCTTAGAAAAAAATTCTAAAGAATCACGAAGGAATTTTCGGAATAATTCTGGATATACAAAATTATCTCAGGCAGAAACAATAAAATCAATAGCAATAAATCTGTAAGAATATAAGAAGGATTTCTGTAAGAATATAAGGAGGATTTACAAACAATTACAGAGGAATTTTCGGATGATTTCCATAAATAAAGATTTAAAAAAATCCCCGTCATCTGGAAGATTCTTAGCAGGATTTTCGGAAGTATTCCACAGGGATTTCTGGGAGAATTCCATTGGGATTTACAAAAGAATTCCAGAGGAATTTCCGAAAGAATCCCAAGAATTTGCACGGAAGAAAGTGAAGTGAAATAATAGATTTTTTTGATTTTAGTATCAGGCGTCTTTCCGAGAGTATTCTAGAATAATAGGTATAATCTAAGACATTTTTCGGAAAGAATCTCAAAGGGATTTTGAAGAACTTTCAAAGAGTTTCACGGAAGAAATACTGAAGAATTACGAGGAAAACATCAGAATTTAAATAATAATTTTGATTGGATTTCCAGAAGAAATCCCGAGAAATTTTGTGAGAATCCCCGAACCCAGATTTTTAAAATAGATTCCATTACACTGGAAAGCAATCATTAAATCATTTTCGGCAGAATTCCAGAATTTTACAGCAGAATCCTGAAAGGATTTCCAAAGATAAATAATAACCCAAGATGGGTTTCTGGGATAGTCCAATAGGAAGTCCCAAGGAGGTTATTGGAAAAATCAGAGCGATCAAAGAAATAACTACATATAATAATTTCAGAAGGGTTTCTGAAAGAATCTCAGTGAATTTTCAAGATGTCCTCTAGCAACACAACTAATATATACTAATATTTACAACTCAATACTTAATTATAAATTGCGTTAAGGTGATTATAGAACAAAGCCACACCTCAAATTTTCAAAAGCACAAGACTTGAGAACCAAACAGCTCTCACCGTTGAAAATTTATCCCATTAGTCACCACCAGCAAGCAAGCAGATTGATTGGTTTTCAACGCAAACTGTTGTCAGATTCTTCAGTCTTGTGCCCTTGTTTGGCTTCGTTTTATAATCACCTTAAGCTGAGTGTACGCCATCCAGTTTGGGGGCGGATTGACGGTATCGAAGTGGATTAAAAAACAATTATAGGAAAACGTGTGGAAAATACATATGAACTGCGCAGAATACATCAAACCGATTTAGCATTGCTGCGCACTTCTAAAAGCATTTTATTTTTATTAAAATGTTTGATAATAGTAGAACGACAATGATCATCAGTTGATTTTCCGCTACTGTTTATTTTAAATCACAATTGTTATTTCTTTCCATGCACGCGCTCGGGAAATGAATCTGGCCATGGTGCAACAACCGCGCTACATTCGATGAATCCTATGCGACAAAAATTGTCGGCGCTATCCGTCAAATTCGCTCACCAAAGCTATTTTGGTGACTTTAACATCACAGCTCGAGTGAATTGTGACACTTGAGCGGGGCACGCTCCCGTATGATCCTCACGTGATCTGGACCCGCTCTAGTGTCAAAATTCTTCGACCGAGTTAGCTTAGTACACCAGTGCATAAGACCATTGGCGGAAAACCTTCCCTAAAAAATAGGCGAGGTAGACTATGTACGAAAGAGAGTGTTTTTTAGTTTCATATGTTGCAAAACCATGTTTTGCAGCGTATAGTGGTTATGACGCTCAATAGTATGGGTGCCCTAGTGTAGATGTGGTTGTGAACCTTAGAGGAAAACAATATGCACTCTGCACTCGGAAAACACCCATAATCTGGGTGTAAATATTTCAAATTGGGTTATATTTCCACATGCATTTTTATGAGTCTGGAAAGTGTGTGCTAGTTTCGTTGAGGAAAACAAAAACAAACTGTGTATGACGTCTACGTGTGTTCAAATGTCACTAAGCTCTATACCCGTCAATCAAAATGTTTTAAACTATTATCACGTTTTTTTTCAATTTTCATAACATTGATCGTATTACATTGTTTATAATTAGAATTTCAATAACAGCAATCTTCAAGTTTTCCAACCTTAGTATTGTTTTGGTGAGAGAAAATACTTAACTAATAAAATCAACAAGAACAGCTTTAAAATTGTGTTTCAACTAATGACAATTTTAGGAAAACTGCGAAAATATTGCACTTAGAACTTCAAATTAAACTGAAATTGTTTTAATTTGATGTAGCATGTAGGTTATATCCTTGTGGTTGTAAAAATATGTCACTAGATTTGAAGAAAACTGGCAATATATTGCCCTTCCACGCCCACATGTGTGAAGTTCTTTGGAAACATTAGCGAATGTGGAATAATGTGTTTTGAAAAGCAGCTTTGATGACAATTATTCTAGATTCAGTTTTATGTTTATGAAGCATTTTTCCTCATAAAAAATAATTTTATTCTTTAACGAAAAATAAATTCATAACGTCTACACAACGCAATGAAGACAAGTTGTAGTAACACATTTGATACGCAGCTTGGTGATGATGATTACGCTTTCAATATTTATACATTTGACAAGATGTTCTTTAAAGGTTTATAGAAATGATAATTCATGGAATCACTAAAATATTTCATTCTGTACACTGAAATGAATTTTATTGTAGAAACTACCGAATCCATGGTAAAATTAAGAACTGCACCAACGATTTTCAACCGACTACATTTATCTGTTAGCTCTACCAAAACATAGTCAACATCACTACTCAAGAAAATATATTCTGTTTATTTAACCACAGTTGTAGTATTAATGACTAGAAACATTCTAGATTTGACAAGTTTGGCATTATACTTTTGACCACACCGTGTTGTACGGTGGGTGTCACGGATCGAAATACAATGCTGTGTAGTCGAAGTTACTATGGACATAGTCACATTTAGTGCACTGCTCAGTGATTTTCACCAGATTATAGTAAACTTAACAGATTTTTGTAGTCGGTTGAAAATCGTTGGTGCAGTTCTTAATTTTACCATGGATTCGGTAGATCATACAACAAAATTTGTTTGCGTGTAAGGATAAACTGTTAAGCTAGGTATGCTGTTCAGCTATTGCGAATATTTTGTAAAATTTTACTTTCGTCGAGCCAGTTACGCGCTGCCCAGATCCATTGTGTGTGGCCAACGAAAACGAGGACAAATTTCAAAACTGGTCTACCAGCTGACCGTTGTGAAGTGTTTATGTATGCTGCAAGGTACGGGTATAAATTTTGGTCCGTTTAAATATAGACTGAGATACAAACGTTGCGAGAATTTTTCTTAAATTTTCTGTGGTATTATTAATTGAGCGCCAGGTAGTTGCGCGCAGTGTTGTGTGGATTGAATGCTACCGTTAAGGGCAGATTTGCTCTTAGCAGGGAAAATAAGCGCGCTGTCCATGATAAGAGATTCACCCTGGCGCATAACTGATTGACTGTCACAAGAAAGAGAGAACTTAAAATATATCTCAAGAAGCGCAATAAAGAAAAGTAAAAATTTCTGCTAAAGAAATGAAAGAAATGTTCGAGAAATTTTCTACAGTGAACTCCATTGGAAATGACATTTCTTTTCAACAGCGTACTGCGATCAAAGAAAAATGCATTTCTTAAGCATTTCTTGCAAGAAATTTCCCACGCATCGAGATAGGCGATTACTTTTCTGTTGAAGTGCATACTTCAAATTAAGGTAAAAATAGCGTAAACATAATTTTAAAACAATTTTTTTCAAGAAAACCTATTAGCATTAACAGATTTTAAACTAGCAAAAATCACGAAAACAATAATGGAAACCAACACTGAAAATAAAACATTTTATTTATTGCCCCCCTCTGAATTTTTAAAAAATTTGACCGAAGTAAAATTTCAAATTTGTTCCGGCCTTATTTACTAAAGTTTATGCACTAATGACTGTTTTCTATATTCCTGAGAAGTGTTTGATCCGTTGAATCTGTTGCATGCTCCTTTGTGGGCGAGCGACGGAATCCGGATCAATTGTGTCCGGTTCGCGTTTTGCTGAAGAAAAAACGAAAACAAAGCGTGCTAGAGAAAAAAGCAACGACGCGTCAGAAGTGTTTGATCCGTTGAATCTGTTGCATGCTCCTTTGAGGGTGAGCGACGGAATCCGGATTAATTGTGTCCGGTTCGCGTTTTGGTGAAGAAAAAACGAAAACAAAGCGTGTGAGTGAAAAAAGCAACGACGCGTCAGTAGTTTTTGATCCGTTGAATCTGTTGCATGCTCCTTTGTGGGCAAGCGACGGAATTCGGATCGTGTATGGATCGCATAGTAACCGCACTATCGTTATCGATCATCCGTGTATATGTTTACGTATTCATTTAAAATTATATCTTTATCATTTACTAAAACGAATCCTTTCCCATATCCAAACTCCCAGTGTTTTCTTGTGGAAGTGCAGAGGACTCCTCGGCTTCCATAAAGCAAGTAACACGTCAACATTTCCCTCCTATTCCCAAATTGACCTGCATTCGGACGCAGCCGGCGCCGGTATTGTTTGTTATAATAATGAGAGCACCAGTACTTACACATTGAGGACGCTACTGATCCTGAGTAGCGTCTGTTGGTTCTCTGTGTAAGTACAGCTGTTCCGGCAATAACGGAGTAGCAACTGCGGGCGGTCAATCATGCTCATGCTCATGCTAATGACTGTTTTCTATCTTCCTCTTTTTCATTCTGCTGTGATTTTTTACACTAACTGTCATTTCGGCTGGGTTGAAACTTAGCGGTGCTTCAACCCAGGCGAATTGACAAACATGAATGAAATTCCCTGCAGAATGAAAGAAAGGCAGATAGAAAATAGTCATAAATTACTAAAATTTAGTAATTTTGGGCACGCTCCCATGTGATTTGGACCCGCTCTAGTGTCAAAATTCGGGAATCGAGTACATGTGTATTAAATTCCTTGGACCCAAAAAGAATTGAGAAGCGTGTTCAAACGCAAAACGAAACGAGAATGACTCGCCCGAACGTGAGCACAGTCCGACGGCAAAAAGAAGAATGAGCGAAGAAGTTGTTGTTGTTGTTTGATGAGGGGGATTTTAACCCGAGGGTCATTCGTCCCTTTTAGTGAGCGAAGAAGCAGAAATCGGTCTGCTTTTATAGTGCGAAGCGGAACGCAAAAGAAGCTTGGAAAACTGCTTGAACGTGAGTGGTTGCTTAAGAAAGGGGTCGACATTTTCCCAATTTTCAATAGTTTATTGTCGATAATCAATAGTTTTCTCTATTCAAGTTGAATGTTGTATAAATTTCCGACCGATTGGTGGAAAAATATTGAAAATCTATCGACATGGTTGAGTTATTAGCGTTTAAAACCCAACATCATTTCGTGACGGTCGCAAAACTTTAGGTTTTCAATTGACACCCAGTATGTCGCCGTATGACGTAGTTAACGTCAAACAACTTTTGAACACTTCTATCTCCTGGTTTCTGAATGGTTTCTTTTTCTCGTTTCTTGTTTGGTCTATTTTCGGCATCTTTTTGGTTCCTGTTGGGTCTCTTTTTGCAGGTCTCTAAAGTTCCCATATTTAAGACAGTCAGTCGCTACCAACCCTGCGTTTTGTGTTTTTTTAAACTTGTACACTGAGAGCAGCATTGCAGTAAAAATTACCATGTTGATGGTTTAAATTAAATACACCGCACCACTTGATTTGTGCAAACTACGTTACACATTCATCTCAAACAGGATGTGTGGTATTTTTTACCATGCTGACGATATTCGAAGTATCAGTTAAAACTACCATGCTACATGGTAATTTTGAGAACGATTAATTGTATTTTTTTTACCATGCGATGCGGTTAAAAAGACAGCCATCGAATAGTAAGTTTGAATACTCTTTATATTTATTCCAACTTTTTTTAAATAAATATACCTATTCCATTACAAAAATAATTTCTATGATGATTTATTGTTCTTTAATTCATAAAAAAGGAAATCTTGGATATGAAGACGGCGCTTGTTGTGGAGTCCTGTAATTAATGTAATGTTCGTATTTGCTTGCATCGATCTCTGATGAAAGATTATGGCGGCTAAACTTAAGCTCCACATCGCTCGAGTTTTCTGTCCAAAAATGTGAATATTAATATCCCGTAACAAATTGATGATTGGTAGAATACTCACAAAAAAAAATAGGATAAATTAATCTTAATTATAATTTGGATCACTTTATTGGGACTGGAAATTGAATGGTATCATCTGCAACATGGAAAGAATTAGTTGAAGAATTGTTTGTTTTTTTTTTGTATTAGATTTGAATATTTCTTACCAACTCGAGATAAATAGCAACATGGGTACAATATTATGAAAAATAAACAAAACGTTGTTTATTATTGCGCCCAAAACACTACAAATAATACTTTTTATGTCCGCACTTGTGTTAACTTTTCACAAGCTGACGGAGAAAAACAGCCATGTTGATATGGGCATTTTTTCTTCGCTTTTGTAGTTTAAATTACCATGCACATAGTAAAAATGATGACATTGTTCATTAAAAATTAACGATCTTGTATTTATCTCCAACACATGAGAATAGTGCTCTTGACTACACATGATAGTAAATTTTATCTATTGCTGGCATAGTAATTTCAACAACATTTCAGTAATTATAAAGACAAACACATTAAATTCCAACATAATTCTGAATAGTAATTTTAAGAACCATGAAGTTGTTGTAGCTACTCCAACATTAATATACTGCTTCGCGACTAAAAAAGAGTGAACCAACGTGCGAAGTTCGAGTTTTGACCAACTTTGCCGCGTTGCAACTCAATTCTCAATAGTGCGCATAATGCACACGGCGGAGGGCATAGATGCGCACTATAGCGAAGTGACTCGCGACGCGGCGAAGTTGGTCAAAATTCGAACTTCGCACGTTGGTTCACCCATTTTTAGTCGCGAAGCAGTATATCAGTTTATGTCTTGAGTGTGCATTGCATGTATTTCCCATGGACTTATCCATGGTTTTCTTTTATTGTCGATTTGCTTTTTCTTTTCCGCTCTAAATGCGGGCCGTGTTTACATAAAATGACATCCGGACCAACATTCAGTGAAGGAATGTTCACCGGATGAACATGGTCTAATGGTCATATCCACTTGTGTACTAAAATTACTCGGTCGAAGAATTTTGACACTATAGCGGGTCCAGATCTCGTGGGGACCATACGTGAGCGTACCCCGCTCAAGTGTCACAATTCTCAGACCGAGTGAATTTAGTACACCGGTGGATTAGACCATGCACCGGCGTACTAAATTCACTCGGTCCAAGAATGGTCTAATCCACCGGCATACTAAATTCACTCGGTCCAAGAATTGTGAAACTTGAGCGGGGCACGCTCCCGTATGATCCCCACGTGATCTGGACCCGCTCTAGTGTCAAAATTCTTCGATCGAGTGCGTTTAGTACACCAGTGGATAAGACCATTGAGTGGATGAATTCGCAGCGAAATCGTTCATTTTTTATAAACACGGCCCGCAGTAAAGGTTTTCTTCCCGCTGGAAGTTGCAGCGTGACGTCATCGTAGATTAGTTCATAGCTGTTCCTGAAAATTTGAATTTTGTTTTTCAGATAATGATTCTTCTGACAACAGCGATCCATGGTGGTAGTTATTATTTTATGGCTATGATGAGTAAACCTCAATATTCTGACACGGGAAGCCTAATGGATTCTGGTAGCGATCTAAATTTAGATGGAGGTGTAGCAGAGTAAGTACAATTAGCTAGTAATTTTCAAATGTAGTACAGTCTCAACAAAATTGTTGTTATTCAGCTAAGCAAAGTATGCTGTTTTGCTCAAGAAAGGTAAAGAAATTCGTTGACTGAATGTGTCATGAACTTTCTCACAGAGAGCTCCCTTTGAAGTGACACCAAAGAAAAATTTTCTTTTTTCATTTTCACATTTAATGTGATTTTCTCGACCATTTCTGGGAAAAAACTCTCTACGCATCGGAATAAAAGCCTGGTGTGTTGCTGACAAGTAATTTATTGCCCTATATTGATGCATGAACAATTCCTTTAAAGGAACCGTCCAAGAAAATGTTTTTCTCTGATCGCAGTAAGCAGGTAAAAAAATGTCAGTTTAAACAGGTAGGGAGCCGAGTCCTATTCTTGGCACTTTTGAGCCACTTCGGCAGTGGGGTTTTTTGAAAACTACAGTGCTCATATTTGGCAACAATATGCGTCGTACTGACGCGTTTCTTATTGCAAAATTTCAGATGATTCGGCCGACAAAAACCCCCAATGCCAAAGTGAATCATGGAAGTGTCCAAGTGGTTCTCCATCCTATCGCTGTATAAAATTTCTGCAAGGAATAACACGGCACCGCTCAAACGTCAACTATTGAACTCGTGCATTGGTTCATAGTCACAGAATTACTAAAGTTTATGCATTAATTACTATTTTCTATCTGCCTCTCTTTCGTTCTGCTGTGAATTTCTACACTAAGTGTCATTTCGCCTGGGTTGAAGCTTAGCGATGCTGCAACCCAGGCGAATTGACAAATAGGAATAAAATTCCCTGCAGAATGAAGGAGAGGCAGATATAAAATAGTCATAAATTACTAAAATTTAGTAATTTTGTGACTACCCGTGTTTATGAGTGTATGACAGGTGTTACCGATGTTACGAAATCAGCTCTAATAGGCCAGGGGAAGTGGTTCACCTAGAGTGAATTTCTGTCAAAGAAAAAGTAGATTTTGTATGAGATTTGACAGAAAAATGAATGACAAGTTCATCCACTTCTCCTGGCCTATTCTCAGCAGCGTACAACTCAAGTAATTTCGGTAGTGAAATCATTTCTTGACCGTTTCCTGTCCTATCCTTTTGCACAGTACTGTGCATTGCGCGATTATTTATCGCGACGGCGATCTTGAAAACTTCCTAAAATGCTTGTAGATCGCCGTAGATTGTCCAAGGCATGATCGCGCGGAAGACACTGAAACGATTTGAAGTACCTGCGGCGATCTACAAGCGTTTGTTAAGATAGTCGGCGCGAGAATTTTTCGCGCCACGCATAATATGGACCGATGCACGAGTTCACTATCTGACTTTTGAGCGGTGCCGTGTTATTTACGTGACCATGGCAACAAGTGAATTCGGCACCGCTTAAACGTCAAATTAGTGAACTCGTGCATTGCTCCATTTTGCATCCCGATAAACATCAGAAAGAGCGCTTCGCTCAAATTCATCTTCTTTATCAACGAACTTAAGGTAATACACGTTAAACTCATTGTGACATTCATGAACAATATATGTTCTAAGTATCGTTGAAAAGAAAATATTTCTGTTTGATTCATTCGGTCATTCGGTGATCTATCGGATCATATTTATGCTTGCTAACAACAGGCATGTTGATACACTCTCGGTTCATCTCTGTCCGGTAGAACGGGATTTATATCCCCTAAACTACAAAATTGATTATCATTTATAAAAGCAGACAGTAGCGCCGCCAACACATTTTCAAGTGGAAGGATTTTAGCGCGCTCGAATTGACAAATTCTCCGTTGTAGTGAAATTTCTTCCGTCGACGTGATGTCGGACTGTTTTCAAAAACAGTCGAGATAAAAGCTGAGCCGGTAGAGCAATGACAGTTAGTTCGTTTAAAACTTCGCTTCGGAAGTCCAACCGGCGAACTCCAGATTGGAGCTGAGAAGTCAATATTTATGATCAACGTACCAGACATAGGAGCGGATTGGTTCTCTCTCCGCTTCTTG
This sequence comes from Aedes aegypti, assembly GCF_002204515.2. Classification (NCBI taxonomy): domain Eukaryota; kingdom Metazoa; phylum Arthropoda; class Insecta; order Diptera; family Culicidae; genus Aedes; species Aedes aegypti. The sequence continues at coordinate 230,389,879 of NC_035108.1, read as the reverse complement.
AGTATTTTGAGTTTTCGAGTTATCTCAATCGATTGCGATTCGTCGGGATTGCGCTCACCCTATAGTAGCGTTCGGCTGTCACCAGGCTAACGACCTCGATGGAGACACCATCTTCTATGGTGACAGAGGGCTCGATTGGCTTGTCAGAGAGAGGGCTCTGTCTACTGCAAATCGCTGCAGTTGATATAGGGCATGTCCATAGGCTGGCTGTCGCTGAACCTGAACTATAGACCGATGCACGAGTTCACTATTTGACGTTTGAGCGGTGCCGTGTTATTTACGTGACCATGGCAATGAGTGAATTCGGCATTCGGCACCGCTCGTCATATGGACCAATAGGCCAGGGGAAGTGGTTCACCCAGAGTGAATTTATAGCAGAGAAAAAGTAGATTTTGTATGAAAATTGACAGGAAAATGAACGACAAGTTCATCCACTTCTCCTGGCCTATGGACCGATGCACGAGTTCACTATCTAACGTTTGAGCGGTGCCGTGTTATTTATGTGCCCACGGCAACGAGTTAATTCGGCACCGCTCAAACGTCAAATAGTGAATCTGACGTTTGAGTGGTGCCAAATTCATTCGTTACCATGGTCACCTAAATAACACGGCACCGCTAAAACGTCAAATAGTGAACCCGTGCATAGGTCCATGCACGAGTTCACTATTTAACGTTTGAGCGATGCCGTGTGAATTCGGCACCGCTCAAAACTTCAAATTAGTGAGCTCGTGCATTGGTCCATATCTTGGATTCAAACCATTTCTAGAAAGATTGGCGATCTGGGCGAAACTGACAAAATGTACACAATTCAAGAAAATATAGCGTTGAAATTGTAGCTTGATTGTCTATTCACTGCACTCAAACTTTTCCCCTACCGATAGTTTACCTATTCAAAAAACGCAAATTTGTAGAAGACGAAACTTCACCTCATGCAAAACAACACACTTCATCGATTACCAGAGGGATGGCGTCCTATTTTTTCACTATAGAATTTGACAGCTTGAGTTGTGCCTCTTTATCGGGAGCATAATTTATACTCCAGAGTCAAATTCCACTCACACACCTATACTTTCGGATGTTTACCTTTTCCTACGAGAGAAAACAGTACAAAACGCGTGAAGCACAACGAAATCTGCTAAAGCTGATGATGGTAATGAGCTGCAGAAAAGCAAATGTTTCTTCGGAAAATCAAACCATAGATAACAGACAAAAAAAGGAAGTGTGAATCAATTTCTTCAGAATGAAACGCAAGTAATGATGGAATATGCAATGCTGTTTCCTCTCCGTGCAGTATTCGGTGAGTGGTAACCAAGGTGGCAACCCTGAATGCTACCCACTGCACCGTCGAGCGAGCGCGCCAAAAAGCGCATCATTGAGAAGGAGAAGGCAAAGCAACAGTGCAAAGTACAGTTGATTTTTTCATTCATCCGTAATGTGATGTTCAATCCGTACAGACGTGTGTTTATTAAAGCTTTCTCTTGCGTACAGTAGTTGATTAGTTGTGTTTCTTTCCTACCGAAATCCTGGTTCCGCGTTCCGCTTCGGTGACCCTGTTCTGCGTTGTGGTATGTCCACCTCTGCCCAACAGGTTATGGGCCCAGCAGTGCCGAAAGGAAGGTTCCGGATTGCATAGGAAAAAGGTTCCGAGAGAGTGAAAGTGATCACGCCGTGTGTGAGTGTGTGTGCGTTGTTTCTCCGCGGTGGTGATTTTGCGTGGACAAAATGGCGGATGTGAACAAGTTTGCGTTTGCCAGACTGAACAATCAGAACTGGCAAATATGGAAGTTCCGGATGGAGATGCTCCTGACCAGGGAGGAGCTGTGGTATGTGGTCGGTGATGCGAGGCCGGCTGTAGTGACCGATCAGTGGACGAAAGACGACCGGAAAGCTCGTGCCACTATCGGATTGTGTATTGATGATAACCAGTTTGCACTGGTGAAGGAAGCAAACAGTGCAAAAGCGTTTTGGGATCAGTTGCGTGCTTATCACGAGAAGAACACGGTAACGTCACGTGTATCTTTGCTGAAGAAACTGTGCTCGTTAAATCTCGCGGAAGAAGGTGACCTTGAGAGTCATCTGGTGGTGTTGGACGATTTGTTCGACCGTTTGACGAATGCAGGCCAACAGCTGGAGGAATCGCTGCGGATTGCGATGATCCTGCGTAGCTTGCCTGATTCGTACGGTGGTTTGGTCACGGCGTTAGAGAGTCGTGCCGATGTGGACATCACGATGCAGCTTGTGAAATCGAAGCTGATCGATGAGTTCGAGCGTCGGAGAGAGCGATCCGGCGAAATAAGTGAAATGCAATGTGAAACGAAAGCGTTGAAAAGTGCGGTAGTGCAAAGCGTGGGTGGACTCGGCAATAGAGCACCGGTGAGAAGATGCTTCTTTTGCGACAAGCCTGGTCATTTGCGTCGCAACTGTCGTTCGTTTATGCTAGCGAAGCAGGAGCTAGAAAGAGAAAGCGAAGAGAAGAAGAAACCGGACGACAGAGTGCGTGTGAGGCAAAACGCGAGACAAGCGACGGACGAAAATTGCGGTGCCAGTGTGTGCTTCATGGCGGGAGTGGATCAGCGAAAGTGCTGGTACATTGACAGTGGAGCAAGTCGGCACATGACGAGCGACAGAAATTTCTTCAAATCGCTGAAAGAACAAAAAGGTCCAAGTGTAGTGTTGGCGAACGGTAAAGTGGTTACCGCCGCTGGTTGTGGCGAAGGTGTTGTGTATGGCGTGGACGGAAACGGAAGTAAAATTGAAGTGAAACTAACCGACGTGTTGTACATTCCGTCATTGGCAAGTGGACTCGTGTCAGTGGACAGATTGACGGCGGTGGCGAGTACGCCAACGAAGAGTTGCGGCGATTCTTTGCTGACGAAGGTATGAAGGCACAGTATACGACTGCGTATACGCCTCAGCAAAACGGAGTGGCGGAAAGGAAAAATAGATCGCTACAGGAGATGGCTACAACGATGCTGTTGGATGCTGGTTTGGACAAGCGTTACTGGGGAGAAGCTTGCGTTTCTGCTGCATACTTGCAGAACAGGCTTCCGTCCCGGTCAGTGGATACGACACCGTACGAAAAGTGGTGTGGTCGAAAGCCTGAGCTGGGGCATCTGAAGGCATACGGGTGTCCGGCATATGTTCATGTTCCAGGAGTGAAACGTGGCAAGTTCGAGAGCAAAGCGAGAAAGTTGACGTTCATCGGTTATTCGGAGGAGCATAAAGGCTACCGGTTCGTGGATACCGGAACGGATATGGTGACGATAAGTCGAGATGCGAAATTCTTGGAAATGCAGGATCCGAAGTGTTCATCACAGGAGAAAGTGAATGAAGGTAGTGAAGTTGAGTGGTACCCGGGGGCAAAGTCTACCGACGAAAACAATTTCGATGGATCCGAGTTGAACAGAAGCGAAGAAGAAGACTATTTTGATTTGGACAATACGGGAGAAGAACAAGATCCGTTACAAGTGAAGGAAGAAGTTCAAGATTCTAGTGAGGAGGAAACTCCTGAAGACATGCGTCGATCCAGGAGGAGTAATCGGGGTGTCCCGCCTAGTCATCTGTCGGAATACGTTGTTGGCATAGCAAGAGCCGACGGCAGGAGCGCAAGAAGGCAGAAGAGCAAGAAGTCAGGAGGAGATATTCCGAGGAATGCAGCGAGGATCAGCATTGAGGAGGAGTGATGGAATATGCAATGCTGTTTCCTCTCCGTGCAGTATTCGGTGAGTGGTAACCAAGGTGGCAACCCTGAATGCTACCCACTGCACCGTCGAGCGAGCGCGCCAAAAAGCGCATCATTGAGAAGGAGAAGGCAAAGCAACAGTGCAAAGTACAGTTGATTTTTTCATTCATCCGTAATGTGATGTTCAATCCGTACAGACGTGTGTTTATTAAAGCTTTCTCTTGCGTACAGTAGTTGATTAGTTGTGTTTCTTTCCTACCGAAATCCTGGTTCCGCGTTCCGCTTCGGTGACCCTGTTCTGCGTTGTGGTATGTCCACCTCTGCCCAACAAGTAATGCGTTGAATTTGTGTGCCGTGGTTCATTTCCCCACATTCGCACCAGCTACTTTGTTGATGTGCAGATTCGTATGGGTGAGCTCCGCTAGTTTTATAAGAGGCAACAGAAAAACATACTCTTAGTAATCCCTTGTTGATTACGCCTGTGTTTTTGGCGATACAGGCATTCTCGAGTTTTAAGCCTGGTATCCACATCCTAAGTAGAGCGGTCAACTACAATTTGTTGCTAATTACCAAAGTAATTTTGACAGCTGATCCAGTATGAGCGAAGTGTCACTTTTACTTGCGGAATAATTGAGCGGCACATTTCTCCGTACGGAATAGTGACAGCTCCATTTGATTTGTACGGCAGGCGTTACCAATGTTACGAAATCAGCTCTACTTGTCAACTGGATACAGCTCAAGTAATTTGGACAGCTGAAGTATTTCTTGGCCATTACTTGTCCTATCCTTTTGCACAGTACTTACGAAGTGGATACTACCCATTAGGCGAAACCTTATATTTTTTTTAGTACGAAATAGCTAGGGAAATTCGAGAGGGATTCGCGATAAGCACCTATCTGACAAACCAATAACAATGAGAAAATAAGCAATGAAATTCTCATGTGCAATTTTTAATCCCAATTGGAGAAAACACACTCAAACTTCAACCCTTTCTCTTTCATAACATATCATAAACATATTTTTAAAATCCTCATGAATACCACACACATCTCCTACAATTTCCCT